>NW_009912516.1:18706-24859 GCF_000696875.1 Nestor notabilis | reverse complement strand
CGCCCTTCTTCCACAGCCCAGCTCTGTCAGCCTGGCTCCAGAGCAGGGCTGCTCCAGCCCTCGCAGCAGCTCCATGGACCTCGCTCAAGCAGGTCAATTCATTTGCCTTCCTGACACACCAAGTCCTATAAGAAGCCTTCAGGTACATCTCTGTACCGCGGGGAAGCTGTTGGCTCAGAGCACGGACTCACCTTGCCCATCTTTCCGCATCTCCTTGAAAAGTGCAAACTTCTGGGGGTTATCCACCACCATGAATTTCTTGAGGAGCCCCTGGATCACCTCGCTCACCGTGGTCGTGCTGCTGATGTGCAGCTGCTTGATGGCATCCAGCGGCAGGTAGAAGGAGGTTCTCTTGTCCGTCATGTCAGCCAGGTTCACCTCCTTGAGGGCATCGTAGATGGACTGTGGCCGGATCCCCGCCGGCACCGTCACAGGGCGCCGCAGCTTCAAATGCACTTTGATGAATCCCGTGTAGGTACCATCCTCGTTCTGAAGCAAAGGAGAGGGGGGTCAGGCTCCTGGGAGTCTTTCCAGGCCTTCCCAACTCCTACTAGGGGTTTTCTAGCCTAGAGAGTGACTGCAGGACCTCGGTCCTGCTGGGAGTTGGAGGGTTTCTTATCAATCACGTAAGAAGTAACCCATCATTTCGGGTTAGGCACTACTGATTTTTTCCTGTTCCTTCCCCTCTGTACTGACTCATCCCTCCCTCGTGTCTTATTTAAAACCAACGCTGCTACAAGTCAGTTATGGAAACCATTACATGTAATTTGTAGTTGCACTTAAGTGAGCATTTGAAACCTCTGGGAATGTCGCTACCCTCACAGTCAGCAGGATCTCCCAGCTGTATTCCTCATGTTTTATTCCCTGCTTATTAGGTGAATAGAGCCCAATACATACCAGCTTCATCAATAGGCAGTTTGTAACTTTCGCATTGTACTTCTCAATCCTCTGTTTGATCTCCTGGATGGTCGGGGGCTCCGGTTTCTCTTCTTCTACTGTTTGTGTTACATTCTGAAATCAGAAGAGACGAGACAGGCTTTAGCTGTTAACGTGTGTTGGGTAACTCTGCCTTCTCGGGAAATGCAGGAACAAGAGGCTGCACAGACCCTGAGCTCAACCCCAGCAGTGTGATGGCAGAGATGGTCCCTACAGCCAAGAGGCTTCCTGCGCAGGATGCCACATCGCTGCCCCAAACCACCTCTGTGCACCAGTAACAGGCAGTGGAGGGTAACACAAAGCCCACCAAAGGCACAGAGCAGGAAATGCATCCCAACACAATCCAAGGCAGAGAACCCAGCCTCTAAAACCTGCTTTCAAAAAGACCAACTCCACCTGCTGAGTGTTTTGCAAGGAAATATCCCATAATAGTCACATCCTATTTCTAGTATTCATGACTTTGCCTACCCAAGCCAGGCAGCCCCTTCAAAGCACACGTGCTTCCAGCAGCTTCACCCGGGCAGAGCCCGAAGCTAAATCTCTGCTGCTCACTCCTCACTGCTCTTACCCAGCGCTGTGGGAACCATGGCTCAGAGCAGCAGAATCACACAAGGTGGTACAATTTGTACCACACAACGTGGTACAAACACATCAGCCGCTGCAAACCCAGTCAAGGCACCCCAGCCCCCAGCAAATGCCATTCGGTGCCTGTCCACGTGTGGGTTTGCTTGGGGAATATCCTTTTGGAAGGCAAAGCAACAAATGGGCTTTACCTGCAGGTCACACATGGGAACGTCGTTAACAAATGATGGGAAAACACAACCCCATTGCAGAGAGGCAGCTCACGGAGCTTCCCAAATGCAAGCCAGGGTTTAGAATGGCCGAGAGAGGCGATGAATGGGTTTGCAGGAGGCGGGTGACACGTTGGGTTTGCAGTAAGGCTCTGGGGGTGGCGGCTGCCTTCCTCCAGGACACAGGGACAGAGCAGGAAGTGCTGGGGGAGCCTGAAGAGGCTCTGATGAGGCACCGGGAACATGCGTTTGCAGATGGTTTCTCTGCAGCAGCCCCAAGCGAGTGCCTGAGCCATGCTCCCACCTCCCATCTGCCCAAGGACCATGGCACCGGCTGCAGGGGCCCACTGACACCCTGGAAACGGAGTGTCAGGATGTGATCCCCACCACGGCACCCAGTGCCCCGTGGAGCAGGGCAAGGAGGGGAGGGAAACCCAGAGCACAAAGCTGAAGCTACTGAGCCGCAGCCATGCCCCAGCAGACAGGCAGCAAGTGCCTCTGGGGACAGCCCCCTGCATCCCATCCCCATCCCCTGTGGATGCATCAAGCCCAAACCAGGTACTTCAGACAACAGCACCTTCAGTGTCCAACTAGAACAGTCTGCATTAACAGAGCTACAGGAGCATCAACAGCAGAGTTAATGCTCCTGTACTCGTGCGATGGAAGCAAGGACTTGTGTAACCCTGATGTGAACTCACAAGTGGGCTAAGAAAACCTATTAAAAAGGATTAAGCACAAGGAGCTAAACTAACCCAGGAGCTCCCTGGTGCCTGGTAAAGCCCAGCAGCCACCTCTGGGTCTCCTCATGGGAAATAACCTGCTGCAAGGACAGGACTGAGCCCCCTGCACCGCAGGTCTCTGTGGGCAGCCTGCGAGGACACACGGCTGAGGAGCATCCCCATGAGGTACCAGAGGTGAGGCTCCAGCGCAGGGACACTGGTCACATCAGCCTGTGGTGCCAGACACAAACCAGCAGCAGCACTTAGAGCATCCGAGAGGCCTCGATGACTTTATTGCCACGAGACCACTGGAAACTCCCTGCACAAGGCTCATCTTGTGCTTCAAGGTCTGACACCACCGGGTTACCCAAAGCCTTTCAGCAGAGGGGCTTTCCATGCCTCTGAGAGAGCAGGTTTCCTCTAAAGCACAGCCTGCAGCATCCCAAACCCGGACCTGCTGCGACAAGCCTGGATGTGTCCTGGACCATGCTCAGCATGGATTTCATCGACGCTCTGCTGCCTTTCCATAACTCACCCCCTTCCCCGGAGACAGGCTGTGAATACATTCAGCCTGAATCCACGAGCAGCAATCCCATATTTTATGTGGGCTTGCTCAGGAGTTAGAATTAGTGAGGGCAGGAAGCATGAAGGGATGTGCTATCGAGGCTGGTGAGGCTCGGAATGAAAACTGTCACCTCTAAGTAAGGGAAAAAAGGGGAAAAAAGAACCTTGGGAGCAAAGCTGCTCTATTCCCAAGCAGCCCCACAGCACACAAGGATGCAGCAAGCTGTAAATAAGCCAGGATTGCCCAAGGCTACCCATGATATTTCTTTTAGGAGGATAATCAAGCACAGGACAAGCTGGAATCCTGGTTGCAATCTGGCAGGACAGCTACAGGCTGGGAGTCCAGAGCCCCAGAGTCCTTCAAGTGATTCCCAAGTGAGAGCTCACAACTTCTGCTGGAGATTCGCAAAGAGCATGAGACCTCTGGGAACACCGACCCGGAGCAGCAACCGCATGGAGGAGCACGGACATTGTGTTAGAGTCATCTCCTTGTTCAGGGCCTTAAAACCTGCAGAGGGGCTTTGGACAAGGGATGGAGGGACAGGACAAGGGGAATGGCTTTAACCTGACAGAGGGGAGACTGAGATGAGCTCTTGGGCAGAAGCTCTTCCCTGTGAGGGTGCTGAGGCGCTGGCACAGGGTGCCCAGAAAAGCTGTGGCTGCCCCATCCCTGGCAGTGTTCAAGGCCAGGTTGGACACAGGGGCTTGGAGCAACCTGCTCTAGTGGAAGGTGTCCCTGCCCAGGGCAGGGGTTGGAGCTGGAGGAGCTTTAAGGTCCCTTCAACCCAAACCAGGCTGGGATTCTATGGTTCTAAAATAAAGGAAAGCTTTCCTGGGGTATTTCAGAATTGCACATGAACATCCATTCATGATAATGGCAGTTTCAACTCCACAATTTGACGAAGTCCTTCAGCACACACTTCCTTGCAATCCATTGACCGCAATAGGTCTTAGGTGGCTGCACACAGCTGATGAGCTGCCCAGAAGTAACACCAAGGACTGAGATTTTCAAGAGCAGCACTGGGGAGGAGAGGAGAATTTAAAACAGTGAAAAACTTCCCTTTAAGTTAAGGGAAGATGCACACTCAGAAACCCTCCACTTCCTCACATCACCCATTTCCCAGCGCTGGAGCCTGGCACAGCCATGCTGGCACCCACCAGGGCTGCCCCCAAAGTCACCCAGTGAGCCAGCACTGGGTGCAGCCCTCCTGCATGCAAAGAGACTTGTGTCTGCAGGGGTAAGACGTGCTGAGCACATACACTGTCCTTCAGTGCACAGACACAACCCGGTGCCCACCAGCATCCATCCAGACACGCACCACGAAAGCCAATGGGGCTCAGTCTGTCCCTGTCACTGCAATTTGCTTCTCTCCACTGGGACAAGTCCCTCCCCTCTTGTGATGTTTCCAGCTGAGGAAAACTGTGTGTGCCAGCAATTAAGAGCTTTTGGAGCAGCTCGTGCGCTGACGCCGCCCGGTTTCCATGGAGGATGCACGGCGCATCCAGAGCCGCGGGAGCCGGAGCGGAGCCGGTCCCCAGGGCTCCAGCAGGCACAAGGCAGATGTTAATCGCTTCATGCTCTGGGGAACATTCCTCACGCACAGCCCAGGAAGCCTGGCTCAGGACCACGGTGTGGTGGCACCATGTCACAGCTCTCACACCCTGACCCATCCCTGGCAGCGTTCACGGCCAGGTTGGACAGAGGCGTGGATGACAGTTCAGTGTGTGGTGTCCCTGCTGGAAGCAGCCAGAAGCTGGGATATGCCCTGGCAGGGGGGCACTTGCCCTTCTCGCCTCCTGCCCCAGCAGCACCAGGGAATGCGGTTGACAGCTCGGTTCCCACCTACATAAAGGTTTTCCCAAACTGCTGCTTTCCTCTGCCCATCCTGCAGCTTCTTCACACTCAGACACTCGTCTTGGAAAGCACATTAGGAAAGGGCACATGATTTATTTACCACATCTACTTGTTTGGGACTAATCCAAACATAAGCCAAAGCATCCATAGACCCCAGGATCCCGCTGGAGCGCATCCAAGAGCGCTCCAGCCACCACTGCTCAACCAGCATAACCCAGCACTTCCACCACACTGAGCCTTCATCTTCAGCTGGAAGATTCAACACCCTGATGTCAGAATTGCCCTAAGGAAACAGAATTCCGACCCTTGGCCGTCACAACTTAGGTGCTCGTGCAGCCACAGCTATGGGTAACAGGTTGTTCTCTCCTTCCACATGCAACTCTAACTGAAAACGAAACCCTGCATTATGACAATTGGACAAACACAGGGTTTAACAGCCACAATGTGTTCTCTCAGGGTCATTTTATACGTCATCTTCCACCCAGCGTGGAATTAATTTGCTTTATTAAGCTCCCAGTGTCAGTGACAGATGGTTTAACAATTTCCACTGCAGCACAATTTAAGGTGTGCAGAGAAAACCAATCTGCACTGAAAAAACAAGAGCAGTGTCCCCGCATGGGGCCCGTGGCTCTGTGACCTGCACGACTTAACGCTGCACCTCTGAAACAGCAGCTTGTGTGGACAACATAATCCAACATGGGAACCCCCCAGCCCTTCATCCCTCACATGTCAGTCGCGGTGCAAAAACCCAACCAGAAGTTACCACTTTTCACAGTGGCAACGTCTACGGCCAGTTCTTAGCAGTGCTTTGATTTGAAAAGGAAAACTGCAACGGGTTGTGAGTTATCCGGACCAATGCTGCAACAGAACAGTGCAGCGCCGCAAGACAGCTCTTCACTTCCACCCTAGGGGTGGCACGGAAGAAACCCTACCACAATACTCTGCCAGCTCCCCTTCCTCTGGCACCCTCAGGCTCAAGGGAGAAGAAACTTGCAATCATGTATGTCTTTTACAGACCAAAACCCAGCTGTGAGCAGGGCCCAAACCAGGCCAGGGAAGGGAAGTGCTGCTCCTTCCACCATGTACGATTAGATCAGCTACTTCTTGCTCCTCACGACTCTACCCAGATCTCTGGTTTACAAAGTCTCTGCTGCAGAACATGCAATTCTCTCCGAAGGAAGAAAAACAGAAGCTTTTAACCATAAACCGTTGCCACATTTCCTGTTGTACTGGGACAGGATGAAACAAGCTCTTGACAAAACAACAGCCCGGTAGCTCTGCCTGCGCC
>NW_009912516.1:13331-18675 GCF_000696875.1 Nestor notabilis | reverse complement strand
CGGGCCCTCACTGCGGGAGCCGCGGCTCTCCTGGCTGGAGGCAGGGACGGGCAGCATCAATCACACCATGGCATCTCCGCCTGCAAAACCAGCACGTTCCCGTCATCTCCATCGCGCCATCCTCATGTGCAACTGAAGTAAGGTGATGGCAAGACTGGAGCTGCCAGGTTGCTTCCACTCACGCCCTGTTAAAAACCCCAGTGCAGAACACCACACGGCCACTGATGCCAGACGTTAACCACCACTGTCAGCTCACTGGCATCATTTAAACCCAGCAGACAAGGAGTTTACCAGTGCCTATGAGGCTGCCACAGAACAGCTTGCAGACTGCCATGACCTGCAGTGAGATGTGGGCGCCCAGGGGCTGCACAGGACCAAGCCTGGCCGTGATGGCTTGGGGCATCTGCAGCAGCACGGGGTGGGAACCCTGCCTGTCCTGTGGCTGCCCCGTCCCTGGCAGTGTTCAAGGCCAGGTTGGACACAGGGGCTTGGAGCAACCTGCTCTAGTGGAAGGTGTCCCTGCCCGTGGCAGGGGTTGGAACTGGAGGAGTTTTAAGGTCCCTTCAACACAAACAAGGCTGGGATTCTACGGGTCCTCTCAGACCCATCACAGCCGGCTGCAAACGTGCTCCCCTTCCATAACCTACATGATTCTTCAGTTGTAAGAAACAGCAATTGTAAGGAATGGCTCCCGCCCCCACGAATGGCTCGAGCCTCATCTGGCACTTGGGCTAACGCTCAGCAGGACAAAGGCTGCCCAGAACAAGCACCCCAGGAGGAGCAGGCGCTGCAACGCACAGCTCCCATGGCCTGGGGCTCGGCCACAGCCCCTTGGCCACCCCAGCCTCTGCTTTGCAACCTACTACTCATCTAATGAGCCATGAGCTTGTGACATACTTATGGGGGAGATAAACCCCCCCATGGGCCATCCTGATTATGGTGACACACTCTGAAAGGAGCGACTCTAAGCCAAGAAAGGCAACAGACACACTCCATGTTGAGCCCAAGAGCATCCTTCCTAGAGCCTCTCACCTTGCAGGAGGCAACCCCCAGCTCACAAACCTCTTCAGAGCAAGAAAATCTGTACCACGCCAGACCTTTACTTGGGGAACAACAGCTCCAGGCAGGACCTGGGAGCTTCCCAGTGCTGCTGCAAGAAGGGACGTTGCCTTCTTCCCATGGCTCCCCATCCCACCGCAGCCCCAGTCAGCACCAAGGAGCTGGTGTGTGGTTGTGAAGCTCAGTGGCTGTGCTAGCCATCAAACCAGCCATGGAAAGGCACTGTGGTAGAAAGACTGAGCCTGCACTTCCAGGGGACGCTCCTTGGAGCAAGGGCCGCTTCCCTGCAGCCACAAACCAGACACTATCCCTGTCCCCTCGCTCCAGCCAGTTTTCCTCAGCAGCTATTAGCTAATGAATTTGAATAGCAGAGCGGTGGAGATGGATTTGGCCCAACACCACCACATTCTTGGCAACAACCGTCTTATCTAGAGGCAGGAGTGGCCAAGTCCTCCCTGGTGTGCTCGGGCACAGGTCCATCACCATTTACATCAGCAACGCTGTGACAACTTGCATTCCCCAAAACGCAGCCCAAGCTCTCCCTTTGGCTCCTCTGTTCAGGATGCAGGGGTATTTCAAGGACCAATTCTGAAGGGAAGAGGTCACTAATCCTCAATTCTTCTGCTTATTATGGAAAGATTTGGTTTAAAACACCAGAAATGAAAGCCTGGAAGTGCTGCTGGCCACGGAGCTGTCATGCAGAGGAGCATCACCAGCTCACACCCTATGACCACCATCACAGCACAGAGGACTGGGGAGAAATGTGAATGCTTCAGATTCGGGCCAGAAATGTCAGAACTAGGAACTCGGACCTGGCAATCCAGCTGCAGACCGGAGCAGGGGTGGCTGGGGCTGCCCCTTCACAGTCACCAGGGAGCTGGGACATCTCTGCTCTTGCACAGCTCTCCAACAGTGCCAAACACCTCCCTCTTCACCACGCACTCCCACGGTTCACAGCACTATATAGGGAAAGGATCGAGCGCTCAAGCACGGAGAGGGGAAGAATTATACAACAGATCTGGAGAAAAAACACCAAAAAACCAACCAACAAACCAAAAAAAAACCCCAATACATTGCACCCCCTTTGAGAAATTCAAATGAGATGTTGAGGTTTACCTTGGGGTTCAGAGGAAAGGGCAAAAGACAGAGGGGCAGCACCTCTCTGGAGGCAGGGAGAAGGATCCGTGCTGCATTTCCGAGAGGTTAGAGGCAAGTGAGGATGGGCTCAGTGCTTTGATTGCCATGGAGATTTCACTTGGAAACCGCTCCTCCTGCCACAGCAGCAGCGGGAGCTGAGCGGGTCCTCCCAGGGAGCTCCACCTGAGGGGGGTCAGGGCTGGGCAGGACCCCACCGGGCCACAGCCACTGGCTGGGTGCGCAGAGACCAGCCTGGCGAGACCCTGGAGGCTGCGTGGGTCAGAGGGATGTGCTGATCCTCAGGAGCAGGCGATGGGGAACCCGCCACAGGACCAGGAAAAGCCCCCTTTTCCCTCCCCAGCAGTGGTGCCCCGTGGCCACTGCCCGTGCATCTCACCACAAACACCTCCACGACGTGACAGCTTCCGTCTCCTTCAGCAGAGAATCATAGAATCAACCAGGCTGGAAAGAAGGCTCCTGCCTGCTGGGTTCCCCCAGCTCACGTGTTTCAGGGACCCCTAAACCCATCATCCCATCTTGGATCCTATTCCAGGTGAAACCACATCCTGTCGCTCTTGTGTTTTCTATTCTTGGGCAGAAACTTACCCCTTCCCCTCTCGAAACCAGCCGCTGCTGCAGGACTCCTAAGAGCAATTTTGCAGTTTTAAGCCATCAGGCTCCAGGCAGAAGCCACCGAACCACTCAGCTGAAGAGTCACAAGCAATAGATCTCTGGGGATGGGGTCACATCTGAGATCTAAACCAGTTCTTTGCTGACGGAGAACGATTTGCAGTGATGGCTCTGACAGCCAAAGGAATTGCAGGATTCCTAGAAAGAGGCTTTTGAGACTATTACAGATATTTAGACTATATTAATACAGCTATTTCAGTCAGAAAAATCATTTCTCTAATCACAGTGCTCAAACTCCATGCTACTGTTTTAAATGGCAGCCCCCTCCTGCCCCACATACAGCACATTTCCTCCACAGAGGCCGTTTCACAGGTCTCTTAAGAGAGACACATCCCTAAGTTACCTGTATTTAGCTTAATCCTGCCCAGCGCAGGGCTGGTGGCTGCCCTCACTGTTCATCCTGGGCTCAGGAATCATTCCTGGCCAGCTAAGGACAGACAAACGCTGCCTTTCCCAAACACAGCCAGCAGGTTAACTCACTTTTGGGTCTGAGCTCATGTCTTCTGCCCCTGGCCAGGAGCAGGTACAGTACCTGGCAGTGAAAAGCAGTGCTGTTGCCATACACTGCTTTTGCAGTGGTGGGAATCATGGAATGGTTTGGGTTGAAGGGACTTTAAAGCTCCTCCAGTTCCAACCCCTGCCCTGGGCAGGGACACCTTCCACTAGAGCAGGTTGCTCCAAGCCCCTGTGTCCAACCTGCCCTTGAACACTGCCAGGGATGGGGCAGCCACAGCTCCTCTGGGCACCCTGTGCCAGCGCCTCCCCAGGCACACACTCTCCTCGCTGCCCTCCAAGCACCACCCAGCCCAGCTTCACCAGAGCACCACCACCTCCTGCCGCACTCCAGGGCCAGCCCCAGCCAGGAGCATCCAGGACCTCCAGCACCTCAAACCCCCTCTAAACACCTTCACCAAGGCCTGAGGATGGTTTCCACCTCTCGCTGGAGACATGCAAGAACCCACCTCCACACACAGTCCCGTTACACAACGTCATTGGGTTGAGCAGCACATTCTGTGTCTGTGGTGGGGGTTTTGCACACACAGGAATCATTTATTCCCCGTAACACCAAAACCCCCAAAGCTTCATCTTCTCGAGCAGCCCTGAGGTCTGCACCACATCTAGGCAAGGAGCTGGATAAAAGGGGCTGGAATATCCTCCAGCCCCTCACACCCCTGAACATCAATGTGATCAGGCTGATGTCAAAAGGTAGCCGAGGATCTGCAGTGCCGTGGCTTGAGAAGAAGAGTGTTAAACCAGAGCAGGATGCAGCACCTATTGCACACTAACACCAGCATCTTCTGCATCTCCTCCACAAATGAATCATCAAATGACATTTAAAACCCAGCAGTACGCGTCGGTTAATCATAGCGAGAGGGAGCTGCTGGTAACAGGGAATATCCCACACTGAATTCAAATCGCCAGTGGATGGAAACTCTCAACCCCACCATGGGGAACAGCCCAGGTCATGGGGAGAGCCCTGCACAAAGCTGAACCCCAAAGCATCTGTTGGGGATGGCAGCTCAGTAGCCTCGTGCAAACACAGCAGAGCCTGGAGAGGAGCACGTCGCTGCTGCTGGGCTGCAGGGGAATTTTGGGGTGAAGGAGCTGCTCCCCAGGCCAGCTCTCATCGCTCGCTACCGCAGGGCTCTTGTTCCTGAATGAAACCCCCACTTCCGCTGCTCAGCGCCTTTTGTGCCTTCTCCTTTTATGCTCAGTTCTAGTTGAGGCCCCAAAGTTTCCGATGGGGATGTTTAGTTGCTTTTTGTTTGTTTTTAATAACTACTTGAAACCCGTGGAGCAGCCTTGTCACTTCGACTGATACAGAAATCTCATCCCGGGGTGAGACACAGACCAGCCAAGCGCTCTCTCCTTCTCCAAGGCACGTACACATGCACCCAAGCACCCGGAAAAGGGCCAGATTCATCATTCCATTACTAAGTTCACAGATTCATTTACTCTTGTAAGTTTCCCATCTCACAGGGGCAATTTTCACCAATGCTGCATATTTTGTGAGGCCAAACCACAGGTCCCTGGCCAGGAGCCTGACCCGTGGATGACAGCTCACAGGGCTGCTGCCTGCCCCCCTCTAGCTGAAACCACACGTTTGGAGTCACAATATCCACTGTGGATCCCCTGCGAAGGGAAAAACCAGCATGCAAAAGGTTGAGACATAGCTGAAATAAACCTGCAGCAGCGCAGACCCCCCTGCGTGGGAGCAGGGACCCTGCAAGAGGCACTTGGAGCCCTTCTCCCCACCAGCAGCAATGCCCTGACTCGAGCTGCAAGCTAATTTTGGCAGCACCTGCAGCCAAACGTGCAGGAACACCAACAGCCACAAACCCCCGCTTTCTCACTAGTTTCTAAGCCGTTACCTTGGCAGGGACCTTGCTCGGTGTGCTCCGGAAGAAAGAGGTTTTTGCTGTGAAAAAGCAATCCTCGAGGTCTTCATCCAAGCTGC
>NW_009912516.1:0-13283 GCF_000696875.1 Nestor notabilis | reverse complement strand
CCCCGCTGCTCCGCCTCCGGCCGATGGCCATCGAAGCCGGGCAGAGGCGAGAGGCCGAGCACACCCGGGGCTCACCGGGGGGCTGGTGACCATCGGTGCTCCCCGCTCCGGCTCCCGCACCAGCAGGGACCCGGCTCTCACATCCTCAGCTCGCCGGCACTTATCTGCAATAGCTCCTTGTGCTCATCCTCCGGAGCCAGCAGAGCTATTTCTCTTTAACAGGCAGCCGTGCTGGGTAACCCTTCCCTCTCCTCCTGCACCCGCCTCCCTGCGCAGCGGCGCTGGGGCAGCATGGAAGGGGCAGAGCTGCGAGTTTGCTCCTGCTCTCGGGCACCCAGGTTCTCCCTGCCTGGTCCCCCGGGGCACTCACTCACCAGCCAGCATCACCTCCCCTTCCTGCGCTCGCCTCGCACCACGCAGCCCGGCCACTTCCTCTTGCAGAATCTGTCACCCCGCTGCCGCACACCAGGCACGAGGCGCTGGGCTTGGCCATGGGCACTGCCTGGCCCCTGGGTGCCCCCAGCACCTCCTTTGATACCCAAACTACAGCACCACGCAGGCTGGCTTCTTGCTCCTTCCCTGTTAGCGCATCCTCAAGAGCTGCACTGCAGCTGCTGCCTTAGTGAAGCAAGTCCAGGCTGGACCTTGGCTGCTGAAAGGCGATGGGGAAGGGAAGCCCCTCGTTGGGGTGCCAGGAGCCCCTGGTCATCCTGCTGTGGGAGGCAGTAGGTTTCCTCTCCACTCCGCAGCTAATTTTAGAGCAGCAGGAGTGATTTCAGCAGCGCTGGCACCCGGCTGAGGCAGTGTCTGTTGCAGCCCAGGAAAAAGCAGTTCAGCTGCAGGTCCTGTTTGCAAGAAGCACTTGCTCCAGACCGATTAAAATGCTGTGTTGTCCTTAGAAAGAGCTTCAGAGCAATAGCATTATCCCTGCTTCCCTCTCCCCCCATGCACAGACCCATCCCCAGAGCTGACTCTTCCATCCCACTCTCCCCAGCTCCTCCATCCCACTCACACCCTGCATTTTACCCAGCAGCTTTTAAAGCAGCTCTGACCTTCCTCCTTGCTGAAGATCACAGGCATTTCTGGAGCCAGGAAGGAGCAGGGTTCTGCTCCTCTCATCCTCCCTCGGTGGGGGCTCCGCAAGGGGCCGAGCATCCATGGGGATGCAGCACATCCCAGCACAGGCTCTCCCTATCTGGTGCTTATTCATGAGCAGGTTGAAGGGGTGTAAAGAAAAGCCTGGCACACTGTGTTCAAAAGGTCTCTGCTTAGGTAATGTGGTATTAATGCACATGCCGACAGTTCTCCACTGTACTTCAGAAAAGGAAGATGGAACAAGGCCTGGGAGCACCGTGCCATTGAGCAAATCCATCCTATGCTGTCTTAGAGCAGCTTCCAGTACCTAAAGGGGCCAACAAGAAAGCTGGAGAAGGGCTTTTGACGAGGCATGTAAGGACAGGAGAAGGGGGAATGGCTTTAACCTGCCAGAGGGGAGACTGAGATGAGCTCTGAGACAGAAGCTCTTCTGCCTTGAACACTTCCAGGGACAGGGCAGCCACAACTTCTCTGGGAAAATACCAAGGGTTTCATACCCTTCCATCTGTGTCTGCTTGCTAAAGGACTTGCTACAAGGCTGTGACAGCTCCCTACCTCACCACCAGCAGCATCCCATGAATACAAACCAGGATGCCAACATAAAGACTGGCGGGAGGATGCAACATCTGCATCTTAAAGAGGAAGGCAAGAATCCAAATGGCAAATAAATAAGCTCTCCTCTTAGCAGCACATGTGCTTCTGCAGTGGCACACACCTTCTTGGCTTCACAGACTCTTATTTAGATTTTTTTAAAGAGGCTTAAACTGAGCATATGCCACACAAGAAGAAAGTGAGCACTGGGCTGATGAATGGCACAGGCACTGAAGCCTCAGCCCTGAGCATTTCACAATGGAAATGGGCTGCAGGCAGCTTTGCAGTGCCCCATGCGAAGCTGGATGCACTCCCACTGCACTGCTCCATGGGCTTATCCAGAGAGCCCTCACTTCTCCATTGTGACCCAGCTGCTTGGGACACCAGCTCTGTAAAAAGCCAAACAAGCAAATAAATCCCAAAGTGATGTGGACCCCTTGGTTGAGCAGCCCCTGTTCATGGTTATGGGCACAACAGCCCCCAGAGAACCTACCCACCAGTTCACACATGGGAGATGCACCAAACTGGTGCTGCCAAGACCAGCAGAAGCTTCTGTCAGCTTCAGACAAGTCTGGATTTGACCCAGGGAGGCTAATCTGGGACCCAAACGTAATGTACTCTTAAGTACTTTGCTGGATCAAAGCCCACATTATTAATGGTTAGTATTACATGTTAACAGTACTTAACTACATGATATTAAAGTCGCTGTTTCTCTGATGTTCCTAGTTTGCTTACAATTGATAATACTATTTAATGACTTCCAACTATGCCAGCTATTAATTTGTGTTTTCAGTGTGCAATCCCCTTTCCTACCACCAGCATATTCAGGCACCCTGGAATACAGACACTGTTTTCCACCCATCCTCCTTCTTCCAAGCAGCAATACCTGCCTGGCCAACAGAAACCCACCAGGAACACGGGTGCATAAGCTGCTTTATGGGTCAGACAAGTAGATTTGATTTACTTGAGGGGAGATTGAGATGAGCTCTGAGGCAGAAGCTCTTCCCTGTGAGGGTGCTGAGGCGCTGGCACAGGGTGCCCAGAGAAGCTGTGGCTGCCCCATCCCTGGCAGTGTTCAAGGCCAGGTTGGACACAGGGGCTTGGAGCAACCTGCTCTAGTGGAAGGTGTCCCTGCCCGGGGCAGGGGTTGGAGCTGGAGGAGCTTTAAGGTCCCTTCCAACACAAACCAGGCTGGGATTCTGTGAAACTTGAGGATGCTTTTTCCCTGATTATCCATTATCCACAAACAAGAACAGAGCTTTATCACAGCGATTTACCCTCATTCACCCTCAAACCAGCCCACACTCCTCCCAAACTCCCAGCCCTGCAGCCGTTCCTAGCACAGGTACAAGACCCCAGGGAGCACTTTGCTGTCCAGGGGGGTTCAGAGCTGCAAGCCCTGACCAGGACCAGGACCAGGACGGGTTTGTGGATTTCTCTTTGCTGCTGTAAGTGCAGAGACTTTTGTTTCCTTGGCACAAAATGCCTCCCCCCTTCCCGGGATCACAGCAGAGACGTGTCAGCGTGATGAACTGCCGCAAAGTACAGCCTCTGTGTTTGTTATCAATAACCCCCGGCTCCGTTATCGCCCTGAAGAAGAAACAAGCTCCTCTGATTTTCCTATAAAATCAAGCTATTCTCATGCTGCTGAGGGAAGCCAAACAACATCAGAAGGAGATGTCAGCACAACTCTGGCTTCACACCCTTGTACAAATACCTCAAGGCTCAGTGGAGAATCCATTCGGAGTCCCTTTGCAATGCATAACTTCAGAGAAATCCCATCTGACTTCATGTTAGATGGATCCTGACCACTGTTTGAGCAGCAACTGCGCAGTCGCATGCCAGTGAGGCCAAGCTCTGCAGCCCTCACACAGCAAAGCACAAACAACCAAACCTACAACAGAAACCCTGCATCTTCCTTGACAAAGCACACATTTCCATCTCATCACAAGAGCATCAACATCCTCCACAAAGAGGAATATAAATGCACAGTTATAATGAAGGAGAGAATACAGTTAAACAAAAGCAGCATATAGAGATTGAAAAGGCTCTTTGCAAGTCAAATCCACTGCAGGAGGGTTTCTAAGCAATGCTTTAAGCTTCCAGCATTAAGTGTCTTACATCCCAACCTGTGTGGCATCATACAGTCGTTCCAGCAGATACCCACGTCGGGATGCAGCCCAGTTCAGCATCACAGACACCATGGGACCCTCAGGGTGGGGGTTAAGCAAACAGCTAAGATTACTACACATCCCTAATACAGATGGAAGTGTCTTGATCCCCTGGGATATCTAAAACTCCCCAAACAAGGCCATTAAGCTCCTTATAAAATCCAGGCGGGGCAGAGGGGCAAGATGTACACAGGACATGGGCAAGTGATCAGCGAGCGCTGCCTGGGGCTGCAGAACCCACGGGCTGAGCCCTCTGAGCAGACCTCCCCCCTTGAAAACCCTTCTGGAGCAAGAAGCCCGGTCTGAGAGAAGACGCCATTGGTCACCATGAGGCTGCGGAGCCCCGTCCCCACGTACCTGGGTGCAGGGCGGCAGGAGGGTGCTCTCGGGTGAGAGCTGGCTCTGGCACTGGCTGGGCCGGCGGCGAGCCAGCGGAATGGGGCTGACGCATTCCTGGTGGCACGTGTACCTGCAGTCTGCATGGGAGAGAAATGAGACACTGAGGTGCCGAGACCTGCGACTGCCACCGAGGAGCAGTGGGGGAACCCCAGGGAGGGACCAGGCTCCTGCCTCGGGAAGACCGATGCTTGTGGGTGCTGGTTCGGTCAGAACTCCAGCCAGGCACATGGCCCCATTCAGGCACGCTCCTGGGGATGGAGTGAGGTACCAGAACACCTCATCCAGAGCAAAACCCCTCCCCAGGGAAACCTGTGTTTCCTGCTGCAATGCCGCAGCACGGGCAGCTTCCCTTCCCCTGGTCTGCTGGCACACAGACACACACAACACAGAAGATGCTCAAGTCCCACCAAACCACGGGGTGCACCACTGCCCAGCAATGGTTCATGGAGATGGCACCAGCACAGAGCTTGCAGCAGAAGCTCGGCCGCTTCACAAGGAAAGGATGTTTTACTTCCTAACATCAGGAGGGAAACACATCTTTGTATCAGACAGAGGTCAAATTGTTTAAGGTCACTAAATACGAACGCTTCAAGTGGCCGAGGCATAGCTCTACCACCAGACTGCCCAAAGGCCACCCCTGGAGAGGGTACAGACACATCGAGGGCTGTGACCTCCCATCCCCAGCACACACACGCTGCCCAGGCGCAGGGAGGCACTTCTGGAGCGTGTTTTCTTTGGACCCATCCTGTAAGACATTAACTAGCTCAAGGTTGGAATTGCACAGACCACTCTGCAGAGCCCAGGTTTAACCTCTTTAGTCACAGGGTCCTTCTCACCCCCAGCCCACGGCTGCGTATGGCACAGCCAGCCCCATCCACCAGACCCAACAGCCACCACATGTTCATGGCTGTTGCTCCCCAACCCTTCCCCTCAAAGCCTGGATGCCTCCAGAGCCAAGAACCTCCTTCCACTTTAACAGCCCTTCTGATCCGTTTACATTTTAACTGTTGAACAAACAGCATGAAATTTACCTTCTACACGACCCAAAATTCCAGAACCAGGTCACCAACCTGAAAATCAATACATCTCCTAAAACGAAGGCAGAAGAGTTCAGTGCACAGGACACGGGACTGAGTGCCCGTCCCTGCCACACCGCTCCGAGCCATTTGGATTCTATAAACCTTTCTCTTTTCTCTTTCTTTAGCATTTGGGTCATTGGGTTTGAATATCTGGGGCTTGCAGGAAAGCAACGGAATCTCCCATGTTTGCTCTGAAAACAGCAATTTCTGCTCAGCTCTGCTGAATGCCCCAGAATGAAGGAGAGGAGCTGAACCACTGCTGGGAGCTGGAGCCTGAGGGGGGAAACACTGATCTCCAGGGGAAACAGGGAAATCATTTATCATTTCACATTCATCTGGCATGAGCTGTCCATCATCCTCCTATTCCAAGTCAGTTGTCCCAAGGAAGCCTGAGGGAAAGCAGGGAGGCTTGCCTTATTTTTCTCTTTAATTAGAGATAAGCTGCACAGTTACATGGTAATTTAATGCGTGACCTTTTGAGCAACTGGAAGAGCTTTTAATGGGGGACACTCGCCAAGTCTTTGCTGGAGGTGCCAATTCGAGGATGCTCCAGTTGCAGGTTCACCTGAGCATCTGGCACCAGCAGAAAGTCCCTTCTGCATGTTTAGCCCAAGGTTTAGGCAGCGGCCTCCTGCTCCCCAGGAACTCATCCTGCTGGGGTGGGCTCAAGCATCTCCTTCCCTGCTCTGGGGAGACCCCTCATCCTGCACCCAGCTCTGGGACAACAGCACAAGAGGGACGTGGAGCTACTGGAGCGAGTCCAGAGGAGGCCCCGGAGCTGCTGCGAGGGCTGGAGCAGCTCTGCTCTGGAGCCAGGCTGAGAGAGCTGGGCTGGGGCAGCTGGAGAAGAGAAGGCTCCTGAAGGGGACACCTTAGAGCAGCTCCAGTGCCTAAAGGGGCTCCAGGAAACCTGGAGAGGGGCTTTGGACAAGGGATGGAGGGACAGGACAAGGGGAATGGCTTGAACCTGCCAGAGGGGAGACTGAGATGAGCTCTTGGGCAGAAGCTCTTCCCTGTGAGGGTGCTGAGGCGCTGGCACAGGGTGCCCAGAGAAGCTGTGGCTGCCCCATCCCTGGCAGTGTTCAAGGCCAGGTTGGACACAGGGGCTTCACCCCAAACCAGTCAGCGATCTCAGAAGGGGACACACAGCGCCTGAAATACCTACCACAGAGCACAGCAATGACAGTTCCCAAGCACCAGCCCTGTCATGGCCAGGCATTTCTTTACAGGACTCAAGTATGGCACGTCCTTAGTCACCATCACCTATTAACAGCTCTAATCGCTCCGTATCCGGCCAGGAATACTAATTTTAGAAGCCCAGCGCAGCTTTAGGCAGCAGCCACGTGACGGGTTTGCCAAGAGGAGCAGGACGCCTCCGCTTCGGCTTCGAGATAATTTCCCTTCGAGTCCAACAGGGTAACGCTTGGAAACGGGGTCTCTGCAGCCGGAATAAGTACACACAATAAGTCACGCGTCAGCTCAGAGACTGAAAAACTTCGGTGGCAGACAGGAATTTCCCTTTTTCCACAGATAAAATGTTTCTCAGGGGAATGAGGTTCGATAAAGTCAAACAGTTCAATGTAGATGCCCATCCAGGCACCTAAACATAGGGCTGCAGTCATCCTGCCCACTCCCACCCCCAAAATACCACAGGTGCTATGGGGCATCTTTCAGCGTGACCCACATACAAGCCCCAGGTCCGTAGGAAAGGGAGACAAAGGAGAAGGTGCTGCTCTATGGCAGACAGCCAGATCCTGGCCCCAGTGACAACAGAGGCTCCAAGAACCTGACCCCAGCCAGGCTTTCACCTAAGGCAAAACCTCCTGTGACCCCAAAGCAACACAGTATGGGGGGCAATGGGAAACTGGATGCAGCTGCCCCTAGAATTAGGATGGAAAGGGAATAAAGTGCCCCAACACCTTCGCTGGGATGCTCCTAAACACCAGTTTCTGGCCAAAGCTTGTGGTCCCTGCAGTGGTGCTGGGCCCTGGTGAAAGCACCCCCTGGTTCCCCTTTCCCTGGGCTGCCAGCCCTGGCACACACAGGGCTGACGAGGAGCATTGGCAGAGGGCATGCTTCAAACAGGCAATCAAACCCCTTGTGTGACGGTAAAGTGAAGCATGAAGTCACAGGAGTTACCTTAAAGCTCCAGTTTGTTCCAGATCCCACCTTTCATTAAATGAATAACTTCAGAATAATCTTAAAAAGCAAATCAGAAATGCACCCAACATCAGCAAAGTGAAGGAAACCCCTTGGAAGCGTGACCCAGACACCACGGGAAGGCTCAGAGCCACCAAAGACAGCAAAAGAGAACATCATGAGCTTTGGAAGCAGCGCGAGACCCTGCAGGTGTCCGGGTGCTGGAAGTGGACAATGTGGAAGAACAGAGATTTCTTCCGTTTCCCTCTGGACCCTGGAAGCCTCCAGCAGCTCACACACCCCTTTAAACAGTGAGGTTTGATTGTGCAAGTTGTGCTGCTTACGACAGGGCTGGGCTCGGTGCCCGTGCCCTCGCACAAAGGGACGTCACGGGGGTAACCTCAGGCACGGCTGCAGGATGTGGCCCTGCACATCACGAGAGCTGGTGGTGTCTCCTGCTGCCAGGGACAGGGCAGGACCTGCAGCATCACCACCAGCTTCAGCATTCACATAGCCAAGGGTCAGAGTTTCCCTGCAAGGCACTATCTGACATCCCCCATGGCAACGATCCAGCCCCATCTCTGCCTTGAGTCCACAGCTCCACCACTGGAGGATTGAGCAGTTTTAGGGCTAAATGTGATGGTTTCTGTTTCACTTGTCTGAAAACGCAGTGGTTTGGGTTTCATTTGTCTGCAAACAGACACCCAAGGGTGTTCTCCTGATTGTTCAGAGCAGCAAGACCCCCTTGGTGACAACCACCCCTCGGAGAGGTCCCTGCACCACTGCAGGATCTGGAGAGCAAACCCAGGCAGATGCTTTTGAGCTGTCCTTTACTAAAAGGCACATTTTCCTTTCCAGTGGCACTGGTGCCCCAGGCTGTGCCCCACCACAGCACTCCTGCGGTAGCAGGGCTGCAGGAGGAGCTGGGCAGTAGCTGGAGCCCGTGTGGATGCGCAGCCCCAGCCATGCGCTGCAGCACGGGCAGGGCAGCACCACGGGAACCCCCTTACACCTCCTTAGCACGCAATATACAGCCAGCAAACACACCCAAACACGGATCTACACCACCACCTACCTCTAACCAGCAAAACCTCCCTGCTCGGCCTCCTCAGCAACCAGAGTCCCTCAGACCAAGGCTTTGACTTGGGAAAATGCTGGAAGAGTTTGCGAATTCTCTTGGTCACAAGCCCAAAGCAAGCGGCTGCTCCCGCTTTCCCGTCTGTCATCCTTTGGGAGGGGAGATTGAGAGCTTCCCAGACACGCAGAGCTGAGACGCAACGTGCATCAGCACAAGGTTATGCCTGCTTCTGCAAGAGGCCTTTCCTCCAACGGAGATAAACCGCTGCCATGGTCCGTTTAGAACCTGCTGCCCTTTGATGCATTTCTTTCTTTCTTTCTTTCTTTTGGAGCAATGAGGCAACACAGAGCTCAGAGCTTGTGCATCTCCAGCCTCCCCTGTTAGCCATGGAAAACTTTCTATTTCTGGGGCTTTTTCCTTGATAAGATAAAACAACCCAACGGAAGAGATTAGAGAGAGAAAGCGCAGGACCCAGCCGGGCTGGAGGGCTCTTTTCAATATCCTCTCCTCACTTTGCTGCTTTTCCTTTGCAGTCCTCTCAAATGTAAGGGAAAAAGCCCCCAGTGTTTAATCAAAGGTTAAAGGAACATGCTGAGATGAACTATATTTATAACCCTGATGTAACCTCTGCACACAGCTAGGTTTTTAGATCAACACTACAGTCCTTTCACAGCATCTATCAGCTACAGCTTCACCGGGTGTCAAATGATGGGGTGGGACATAAGCATCAGTTTAACAGCAGGGTTGAAATCTGCCACTTTGTACCCTCTACATCATGACCATCCCCTCTCTGCTCAGGACTCTTCCAACGACCAGACCAGCCTCCAGCACCCTGCACAACACATCCTTGCTTTTACGCAGGGAGTTAACAAAGGTGAAGTTTAACTAATCCTAAACATCTCACCAAGCACCATAAGCAATGAGGAAACACAGGGAACTTCTTTATTCCCACCTTGCTGTCCCAACAGCTAGACACCATCTCTTCAGCTACACATATCCCTTCTTCCCACCACACTCATCTATACCTCCTGGGCCACAGATGAAGCAGGGGGAGAAAAGGCAGCCCAAAAACTAACCTGCAAAGTAGGAGCTGGAGCTTTGGCTGGTGTCTCCCTCCATAAATCCTTCCTGGGACACTGGATTGCAGCAAGGAACATGACTCTGAAGACCCAAGCTAGGACCAGGAGCTGTGGGCAGGTCCCTGTCCATCCCCACACCCCCACCTCCCCTCGGGGAGCCGCAGCGGGCAGGATGCACCCCAGCACCCCACCCTGTCCTCAGCCAACCTCAGCAGCACTCACCACCCCAACCTGCCCCAGTCACCCAGGGCAGGAGAAGCCTCAGGAATCTGTCTGGACCAGCTAAATGGGACCCAAATGCCAAGTACTGCAGGTCCTATGAACTGTGAGCAATTACTATTTACAGTGGCGAGACCAGAGACACGACAGAGTCACATCAGAGAGAAGATGAAAAACCACCATGTCCTGGAGAACACCACTGGCATGAGCAAAGCCTCATCCCAGCAAGGCTGGGCTTGCTCAAGAAGTCATTATCTTAAGTATTATCTTAAGCAAACGTCTACTTGAGAAGCAGTGATATTACAAATGTAGCTCTACAAAGTAGAATAAGAAATGGCGTGTGTTTAACCAACTTCCTCCTTAAGGAAACAGGTCCTGATTCAGCACAGTGCTTGAACGTGGAATTAACTGCTCTGAGAGATAAGGATGGCTTCAGACCAGAGGTGTAAGCACAGATGGACACTGAAGCTCTTTACTGAGCTTCATGGTCATGTCACAAGATCTGCAGATCAAAATCTGACATCAGGTACAACTGCATTTGCCACCGAGATCATCAGGCACTGGTTGAGGTTTCTCTCAAGGCAATGCCTCACAACCAGCCTTCCCAGCAGGGAAGCACAGAGAGCTGCAGTGATTTCCTCGGGAAGAAGCACCAGCTTCTTCAAGGCCAGGTTGGACACAGGGGCTTGGAGCAACCTGCTCTAGTGGAAGGTGTCCCTGCCCGTGGCAGGGGGTTGGAACCGGAGGAGCTTTAAGGTCCCTTCCAACCCGCTGTGTGAAGCTCCAGCGTCTCTGCTCCAGAGCGAAACAAACCCTGCTGAAGGCTCTGGTTAGTCACCATCACATTCAGCTCCTGCAACCCTGCCCCAGCAGAACAAACACTGAAGCGCCGGCAGCAGAGATGTGCCACCACAACCTGCCCGCCCAGCCCCTTCCCAGCCTCCTGCGCCAGGAATCGCTGCCGGCAGCAGGACACGTTACACTCCTACCGTGAGATCACTCCTTTAGCATTCACTCAGGCTTTGGAAGGTGCCAGCAGCACAAAGCAGTACATTAGACAGGAGATGTTCAAGGCAGCATATAATGGCACAGCGACTCCTCAAACCTAACTGCATTCACTTTGAGACTGAAAACAAGTGTTTTTAACCAGCGCCAGCAGCACAGCCAACATCTGCATCAGCCTCCAATGCCATCACACACAGGACACCGTGCCCACGGCATGGGCAGGAAGGGACACAGACTATTTTGGGAAGGAGGAGGGATAAATAGCACCTTCCCATGTTACTGGAGATGACCAGATCTGATGTCAGTAAAAATAGGCCAAAACTGCACAACCCAAAACCTGAGTGTCCTGAGGCTGTGAGTCAAAAGCAGGATCACAAACCCCATCTGCAGCTCTCAGGCATTTTCGAAAGGATACACTACTGGGATAACAGGGAATGCAGATGATGTTAAGGGCAGCTCCACTGAAGTTCCCCCCCCTCGCCTCCCACTGCCTGGTTGTTTGGGGAATTTTGGAGACAGAACTACTCCCACAGTCTGAACAATTCTCCTCTAGAACAAAAAGGGAAATCATTATTTAAGATTTGTTTCAATATAAGTGTGGAAAAAATCCTGCCAGACGAGAAGTCCCTCAAAACAACTATTTATAGTATTTGCAACACCACACAATTCTGAGTTATTACTTCAGATCCAGTACCTCACCCTGCACATGAGCCCTGTGAGCACTTTGAAGGATGGCTGGAGAAAGCTTGTTTTGCTGCAAATAAACCCAGGCTGTGTCTTTCAGCACATTGACCCACACATCTGCTCCAGTGTGCCAGGCACAGGAAGGAATACACTGGCCCTTACCAGGTTTTGGGGGAGTTAAGAGCAGTGGGGGAGAAAGAGAAGTTACACACCAGCAAAACACATTTACATCACCCTCTTTCAAATGGAGAGTTGGAGAAGAGAAGGCTGTGGGGAGACCTTACAACAGCTTTCCATTACCTAAAAGGGGTCAACAAGAAAGCTGGAGAGGGGCTTTGAGCAAGGGCCTGCAGGGACAGGACAAGGGGAAGGGCTTTAACCTGCCAGAGGGGAGACTGAGATGAGCTCTTGGGCAGAAGCTCTTCCCTGTGAGGGTGCTGAGGCGCTGGCACAGGGTGCCCAGAGAAGCTGTGGCTGCCCCATCCCTGGCAGTGTTCAAGGCCAGGTTGGACACAGGGGCTTGGAACAACCTGCTCTAGTGGAAGGTGTCCCTGCCCAGGGCAGGGGGTTGGAGCTGGAGGAGCTTTAAGGTCCTTTTCAACCCAAACCAGTCTGGGATTCTGTGAACACACCGCTTGGATAAATCTGCCAGCTCTGGTGTGTTTCCATGTCACGTTGTGCTGGCTGCATGGTGACACCAGGGCCACATTTAATTAACAGCAATCAGTGCTAAAACCTTAATGCAATGCAGCAGGGCCATATGGTGCGCCTGCCTCTCCCAATTGCCCTTCGTTTCCGAACGGCACCAGGAGGCACGTGGAAGAGCCCTGCTCACACCACGCAAATCACCACTAGAAACATTGAATTGATTCATAAGCTAAGGAAAGCCAAGCATAAGAACCACAACGGGCTGGTCAAGGGACTAATTGCCCCGATGAGGCTGGTGTTACAGCACATGCCTGGCATAGTTCCCCAGGCAAACCAGCAAATGAGCAATGAAGCCTCCTCTGGAGCTGCTGGCCGGGCAGACAGCCCAAAACGCCGGGGCAGGACGCCGCTCACTCCTTGCCCCAGATAACCACCAGCACCAGCTACCAGCGCTGTCAGCAGCGAGCACACACCACCAGGTTATCTGGGACACAGGTTCTGCCCCGGCACACCGCAGCCTCCTCGCTTCACCACCGATGACCAACGCAGGTCACACCGTTCCAAGACAAACACCCGTGGCCCCAAAGCAGCACCCCAGGGACACGGGACCTCGTTCAGCCCCTCTGTGTCCTCTCCCGTGCAATGGAAAGATTAATCTCTCTCGCAGAACACAAGCAGGAACACGGCACGCGTCCAATGTGAGCACATGGTGAATCCCACTGGCATGAGCACTCTTACCCGATAATCTGGGCGAAGGAAGGTGCGTGACAAGTTTACTGCTTCTAGAGGAATTTACACCTCACCGTAAAGCTTTACAGACACGAACCCCTCCTGCTCACCAAGACCTGCAGCCCAGCGCTGATGCCAGCCCCGCCTTGGAGGTGATAATCTCCCATTTCCTGCCAAAACTTCATTTCCCGAACCCACCCTGCATCACTTCACGGCTCCCCAGCCCCCCGCACCCGGGAACCGCAGCCCCTTTGCGGGAGGCTCAGGACAGATCCCTTCATCCCGGGGCGCAGGGATCCCCCCCACAGGATTCCGGTGCGGGAGAGGCCCTTCCCGGCAGGTCCCTGCAGCGGGGGTTTGGGGACCC
>NW_009912515.1:94917-105073 GCF_000696875.1 Nestor notabilis | reverse complement strand
TGCGCGGGAGGAGGCGGCTCCACTCCGCCACCGTGGCCTCCGGCTGCGCCCTCAGAGGCCTTGGTGCCCCTGGGTGAGACATGCCAGCAGCGAAGGGCTGCGCCCCGCAGAGCGCCCGTGCGTTTCCTACGGCTTGCTTTGTGCTGCTCTGCCGCTTCCTTGCTGCAGAAGGCTCCAGTCCCGTATGTTGTCGGACCGCGCAGCCCCCGGCTGGTTGTTGAGGGAACGGGCAGCGTCCCCAGAAGCTGTTACCCTACAACCGGACCTAACCGTGCTGCGGCCGCAGTGCTCCGCAGACAGGAGCGAGCAGAGGTGCGTGAGCACCCGGCAGTAACCGAGATGAGCGTTTTCTGGCACTTCGTGAACTTGACACAAAATCACTTTGTCCCGACTGAGATTTTAAGTTGTCTTAGAATTGCAGTCGGAATGCAGAGGGTCCCCTCCAGCGGCGGTGATATATCGGGGTTTTGGAGATCAGGTGTAGATGTTATTTACAGTCTTAAAATTATGTCTGAATTGAGATTCGGATCTTGCAGTTTGTGTAAACTCTGTTGCTGTCTTCTTTTGAAAAGTACACTGAACTGTAACTGTGCACAGCTCTTACTCTGAGACTGCAAAGGTCTTCCTGTGCCGTGAGTGCAGGGCATCTCGTCAGTATCAATAAAGTGATTCCTGGTGTCACAGCTGAACACCACAGTGCCATAAGATGTTATACTGAAAAGAATCAGGCTGGGAATGCATGTGAAATTACAGGGCCTCTCACTGTCATTGCTCCATGTGGAAACATGAGATGTTCTTGCTTTATCTCAGAGATATTTGAAGGCAAGTTGCACTATAAAGTTTGTATGCATATTAGATTTTATGTTAATTTGCATGGGCATCCCTGACCTTTCAAAAGTTAGAGCTTGGCAGCAGAGGAGAGGAAGGTATCATAGCATGCACAAGTATTTAATTTTACAAGAAAAAACAACTAATATTTCTGGAATTAATTTTAAATTTTTATTGGAAAGTGTGTTTTGGTTTTGTTATTTCTCAATTAAATTACACTTGGTTTTATTTAAACACTTAATTTTGGGTCACATCTCAGGAATTATTGTTTGTTTGTTTTTGTTAAACATAACTGGTTTGTTACATCATTTCACAAGTGTGATCCCTGACATGAAAAAGTAAACCTAAATTAGCTGAAAGTAAATACTGAGAATGACTTTTTTCATTTTAAGCGATGCAGCACAGAGTGCAAAAGGCAGTTTATAACTACTGCAGGCTGTGTGGGCTCCTGCCTGGGAGCAGCTTTTAAGACCAGAGAGTGATCTAGTCAGAAGGGTTTCACTAAAACTCTGCTTGTGAGCTTCTGCACACAGCAGTGCTAATTCTGGCTGGATTGGGTATGGGCACACAGTCAGGTTTCCAAAACATTACTCAGAGTACACAGTGAAAATTTTATGCCAGCTGCAAAGGCTGAGGCAACATCTGTCCTGCAGAAAGCCTGAAATAAAAAGCGTTACTCAATAAATACGAAGTTGCAGAGTGAGCTTAGGCTGGATGAGCACTTACTGTCTGGTATATGGAGCACTACAGCCGTGTTTTAGCTCCTGAGACTAATTTTTCAGCCTCAAGCCTTGATCCTGGAAGACTTCTTCTATCACACAAAGTTCTGTCATCAGGGATTTCATTCAGGTAGTTTGGTTTGCCCACACACCGTAAAATTCAGGATAGAAATCTGATTTTGTACAACACTCTCTTACGGATTTCTATCCTGTAGACATTTAATTCAGTGTCAGTAGTCATGCTGAAGATTAATGGGACTGGTCATCCAGGTAAATAGTGTCTACCAGTGTTTTCACAAGCTTTTAGACAGTGATCCTACCAAAGGGAAAAAAAATAGTTCTGCACATGTTAAGTGAGTGGGAGAACTTAACTCAGTGAAATGATGAATGTGCACATAATGTGCTTTAAGGATACAGATCTCAAGTTCTTTCTAGCCATTTATCTCATGCTCTCCTGAAATCTGTTTGGAGTTCTTGTGCTATAACAACTGAATCGGATGATGTTTTTATTTTTTTACAGGAAATACCTTCTTTGATGAGTATTTTTGCTAAATTGGATCATACAGAATCATTTCTAATAAATTAGTTCATAGTATATTGGATTTTTATTTAAGAGCTGCAACATACTGTCTGTTTCAGCTAACCATGTCTTTAAATGCATCTACACTTTTAAATGAAGAAAACTCTCAAGAACCAAAAAGAAATACTGAGCGTTTGGGAAGTCTAGAATTGCAGGCTCCATCATCGTTTCAAGATAACCCACTCCAGCAACTACAGCTCGCATCACAGGAAGTACTTGAAAAGGCAAAGAAGAGTGGGAGATCAAAATGCCCTCAATGCAGTAGTTCAAGGATGTTTTATTGTTATACGTGCTTTGTTCCTGTTGAAACTGTCCCTACTAAAGAAATTCCAACTGTGAAGGTTAATATTTCTTATAGATCTTTTATAATATTCTTGTGCCTTTTAGTTACTGGGGATGGAGAACAGACTGTCTGTGGACGTTTCATTTCCGATTCATTCATTACGGAGGTTCATCTTTAACACAGCTATAAGTACAGCTATAAGCTACAGTTCGGTAAAATTCTTGTTCTTATGTGAGGAATTACATGTACAAACGATGTTCCAGTCCTCATGTATCTGCTAGATGGGAAGGAAGGTATGCTGAATCACTCAGCTGCTTCTGCAGATGGTTGTTTTCACTTAGTTCTTAGTTCTATATAGTGCCCTTACCGTCATTCTTCAGTTTCTAAGAACTCTGGCCAGAACAGAGCACACTGTGAACAAAAAATGATTTGTCCATAATTTTTGTCCATATTAATTTTACATAAAATGGAAATGTGAGCTAAAAGGCGTTCCTAAATGTCATGGTTGTATAATTCAGATAACCACTGTTAAATAAACACTAGAAAGCCTAATGCCTTTCAGCTAAAGTACTTGGAGAAACCATCAAAGAGGACTGACATTTTGCAGGATCACCTAGGAACTAAAACGCATTTTGAAGACACTCTGTAGTTTGAAAGCATCATGAAAATACATACTTTAAGAGTACTTTGGAAATTTGACCTAGTGTGTTTAAGTGCATTTTCATTGAAATGGCCATTTTTGCAATGGCATGAATACCTAATACAGATAAGCATTCATATTTACAACCGTCATATTGATCAAATCGAGACCACATATTCTTTGCCTTAGAGATACTGTTCCTAAACACTTTACCACAGTAGTGCTGCAGCATTCCAGACTGCATTCATTGCTTACTTAAGTATCTAAATGAATTGAATGTAACAGGTGCTTCATGTCATTTATCTCTGGCTTAGTTCTAAACCTGTTAAAGCCAAGATGTTGTCAGAAATTGTCAAATATGTCTTAATTACAATTATGTCCATAGGGATTTCTACCGGATTTTGCATAAAATTTTGTACCTGCATATATGGTCATAAATTATTGCTTATTTCTTTTCTTTTTTACTGTAGTTACCTTTGAAGATTGACATTATTAAACACCCAAATGAAACAGATGGCAAAAGCACTGCTGTGCATGCTAAGCTCCTGGCACCCGATGATGTTACAATTTATAAATACCCCTGCATTCCAGAATACAAAGAAAAACGACATGAAGTAAGAAATTCCATATAGATAGCTGGGCTTTGTGCTGGGGAGATGCAGAGGAATCTTGTGAACTTCATCCTGTAGTGGTACTGCACTCTGCTGGGAAGGAGTGGGAGGGAAACGCTGTTCTGTTAATCCAGTCCACTTTTATCTTGCACTCTGAAAATATACAGTGTTATGGAGTGTCCTCCAGAGCTTACAAAAACTGTAGCACTACTTCACCACCTCGACCTTCCTGTGTTTGCCACCTTTTATAACATATAATTTGATTCACTGTGTATCATAAGAAGTATTTTGCCTAAACGTATTTTCACGAACACGTGAAAGTGTTCAATTTACAGCAAGTTAAATAGCAGTCAGTTGTTGTGCTCATCCTATTCAGGAGCTGCAGTATTTAAACTTTAAAACTTTTAACATTCCCTATTTCAGAAAAAAACTGAACCTGAAAAATGTGAGCTATGGACTTGGATTTATATGCTCATTTAAATGGTTAATGATTAATCTAAAATTTACACATTTGATATCATAATTATCATGTTTGACTACATGAAGAAAAAGAAAAGATACGTATTTCAGACATATTATTTTCTTCAAGGAAAGCAGAGGTGGCAAAGAGGTAGGAAGCTGAAAAAAAGGCAGAAAGAAGAACAGGGAAGGCAAGCAAAAGTGGGAAGATATTGCAGTAACTTTGTATTGTCCAAGCTTTCGAAGTCACAGATTCCGAATGCTGCAGTAAGCAACTGAAAAAATACTAAGGCCGTCACTGCTCTTTTTCATACAAGGTACTTGTGGGACCTGCAATAGACACAAGGGCAGAAAAGATTTTTTTTCTGATCTAAGACTTGTGAATGAAATGTGAAGCTATTTTTTATGGCCTTCCTGCCCCATACACAGCAATGACAAGTGAAATTTGAATTTCTCAGGGCTGACACCATTGTCTAGGCTGAAAAAATTGTTCTTTACAAAGTATCAGAACTGATAGTAGCGGCACAGAGGTGATATTTAAAGATCTCTAACCATTATTTTAACATAGTCTTTTATCTTTTTAGACAATAGAATATTTTTTAAGAGATACTTTTTCATCTTGTCATGACCTAAATGCCTGCGATCAGGGAAAGAAAATTTCTGTTCTTTAATGAAACAATTCCTGGTGTTTTATTAGATTTTGTTAACATTCACATTTCTTTCTTCTCTTTGTTTAGATAGCACTTATATTTCCTGGCCCCAATTCAGTTTCAGTAAAAGATATTGCTTTCCATCTCCAAAAGTATGCTAAGAAAGGCATTTGCACTAACGATGATGACTGTTCCAGAGAACCATTTCTTAAGCAAGCAAAACTTGAACCTGAAGAAGAAGAAAAAAATCTAAATGAATGCATCTCAACCAACGGGAATGAAGGCACTAGACTGAAGAAAATAATATTTATTGACAGTACCTGGAATCAAACTAACAAAATAATAACTGATGAACGACTTCAAGGTAAAAAAAGAAAAATTGATATTGAGATGTTTTTGCTACAGAAACAATTAAGGGAAATACACATCTGTGTAACAGACCTGAGTATGCTAAGTGTATGCCTAACCCTATATCTGAGTATACATGAAAGATTCAACAGCCTATTTGTGTGCTGTAGCCAAAGACTCAATTACTTTTGGTGTCTTATAATTTGTTTCACGCAATGATAAGACTAGTATTAAGAAAGCATTTACACTAATTTTCCCACTTCTCTATTGAAACATGTTTCTTCAAGTCTCACAGAATGGCAGCTGTCATGATAGGCCATATAAAACCAGTAGTGTGAATGGCCTCTGAAGGAAGCCAGAAAGATTCCCCTTTGTAGGTGGCTGTCTGCTTTTTCAGGAGACCCAGGAAGCATTTCTGTACACACTAAGTGCAGGCTGGCCACTAGAAGGTGAATGAGGGATCTAGGGCGCAAGTATGCCATGGAATGGTTTGGGTTGGAAGGAACTTTAAAGATCAGTTGTTCCAACCCCCTGCCACGGGCAGGGACACCTTCCACTAGACTAGGTTGCTCAAAGCCCTGTCCTGCATGGCTTGGTTACTTTTTCTAGTAAAGTTCTTTGGTCCATGGTAATTTCAAAGACCTCACCACTTCCCAGACAAAAAGGCAATTCCTGCTTGCCCTCCACACCCTCCAGTTGCTGAAAGCTAAAAGTTGTAATTCTGCAAAGGATTTTTGTCTTAGGTTATTACAAGGAGTTTACATTTAAGTACTCTAAATAAAACCACAAAAGATAAAACAATTTAGCAAGAGCTAGGAGTTTGAACTATGTAGGAGTTTGAAATTACTTTCATTAGTGAAAAAGGTGCACTTAGCTAGGAGTCAGGATATCAAGTTTATAGGTAATATATAAACCATGCTTGATAGGGCCTGCTTTGCACTGGACCCCACAAAGAATTTCACAGGCTTCTTATATGCAGGATGAATGTTGCTTTGCTGTCTACTCAGTTTATTAAAGAACCCCACATTAGTATAATGTATTGGCTAATTAAAATCTTGTTACTAGATATTTCCCTCATACTGTAAGCTTTCATATGAATGATCAGTATTTGTAATAAAGCATTGCCTTTAGCTGTATAGATACAGTACAGATGCTAGAAGCATGTTCAGTAAACTGTAACCCTTAAGCTACTTTGATTTTTTTTGTTGTTGTTCTTTAAAAAAATCCTAAAATTCTGTGTTTGAAATTAACTGATTAAGCTCAGCAGCGTCAGCACTCTTGCCTTCAATGGACTTCTGTTTGTAGTCAAACCACAAATAGGTGGGAGTTTACATCGGAGGAATCATTCTCTAAATGTAGTTCACTGCTGTTAAGGTGGGAACATCGCTGAATTCGATGAAGATTTCACGTTGGTTAGGTCTGAGGATTCAAGTATTGAAACCTCTTAAGGGAAACATGCAGTTTCCTATTACTATTTAGAATACTTATGTAAGCATTGTTAGAGGTAATAATTAGGCTACATTACTTTGAATTTTTAGTTCCAAAATGCCAACAATAACATTTAAATTCAATGATGGAATCTCCTGTTCAGGGGGTTTTTTTTCAGGCTGTTGGGGAGATTTCTTTTACTATGCAAGATATCATACATTACTAACTGCCAAGCAAACAACTAAATCCATCTTGCAATTGCACTAGAAAGAATTAAATGTAGTTTGAAGGTAAAAAGTATAGAATTACAAGTGCTGGGCTATCGGCCAGTTTGTACTCCTGAATTTGGATCTTACTGAAACTTCTTTGTCCGTAGCTTCCAAGCAATCCTAAAACCATATTGTTACTTATGCTATTACTTTTATCAAACCATCCCATGACACACAGTATCTAACATTCAGAAAGAAATAATTTTACAAGCTGATCCTGGTATACACCTTGATGGCTGTATATGCTGGTTTTATAATGCAACCAAACATCCTGTTTACAAAGTGACTACACATTAAGGTGGTTTTAATTTTAAGTTTGTGCTTCTTAAGGAACATAAAAAACAAGATAGACATTTAAAATTCATCTGAATAATAGAACAGAGACTATAGTAGATAAAAGATTTCCATGTGCCATACAGAGACCAGATTTCTTTCTTTCGTCTCAAGTGGGAATGCTTTTAGTTTCTAATAAAATTAATGACAAGATTCCCTTATACTTACTCCCGAGTAATCCCAGAGAGATTTCAGTTACTTAAACAAATGAAGAGTGTCTAGCTTTTAGCAAATACTTCTCAGTTCAGCAAAACTGAGGCATTGTTTTCCACTGAAAGCTATTAGCTTTGCAAACAATGAAGTTTAATAATAATTTTATGAACATCAATGAGTCTTTGTACATGTGGGTTTCACTCTTCCCATCTGAAGAGACCATGCAGTTTGGTGAGGGCTATGAAGCTGTATGAATGAAATGATTAGCCTATACATTTAATTGCAGATGAGGATTGTAAGCTAGCATTTACAGCACTCTCTTAAATTTCAAAGTGGTACACAAAGGAGGGTAAAATTACTGTCTCCATTTTACAGAAAAGAGATGGAAGTACAGGAAGAGAAGATACTTGCATGCAGGCATCTTGCTGGCTAGCAGTAAAGCCAGAAAACAAGACTTGTTTGGCATCCCACTCTCAGATCCACATTGTCTTATCTATGTCATCTTTTTTTCTTGACAGGGTTGCTGCAAATTGAGTTGAAGACAAGGAAAACTTGCTTTTGGCGTCATCAGAAGGGGAAGCCAGATACATACCTTTCCACAATAGAAGCAATTTATTATTTCCTTGTAGACTATCATCATGAGATTTTGAAAGAGAACTACAAAGGACAATATGATAATCTGCTTTTTTTCTTTTCATTTATGTACACATTGATTAAAAATGCCAAGTGTTGTGCAGGAAAAGAGTAAGATGTCTGTCTATAGGTAAGTGACACTGTATTTTCTTTCTTTGATAATTATAAGCTGCACAAATGTAATTATTTTTACCTAAACAAAGTCTGGAAATAGATTGTACTCTTAATAATGGTTAAGGGTTTGTCCGAAAGTAAGCTGCAGATCTTCTGTACTGCACACTTGAGGTTGTAGAACTACTCCGATGAGCAGTCTGATTAGAATTCCTCCCTTGAAAACACTTAGGGTTTGCTAAGTGTTGTGTCATCACAGCGAGATTATTTCCTGAGGTGGGGATAGGAGGACTTGGTCCCTCTTGCCATAAGGAGTCATGTCTCTTAACTTAGAAAAGGGACTAGCATGCTAGCTTTTTATTATTAATACTTTGCTTCAGGTGTTTTCATTGTGTTTTACCCAGTAAAACTGATTTCATTTTCATGGCATGAAAAGCTGAGTGACATTCTTAGGATGGTGTTTAACTGTGAGGCATGCCAATACAAAGTGAAAGACCAAAGTGAACAGAATACAAGTTACGTATTTTCAAGACTAATTCTGGAAATTGCCCTAGTTATAGAAAAGAATGATCTCTTTAAACATTATAGAGTGTATGATTTCAATAGTACCGTTCACATACTTCTTGGATAATTTTTTAATTATTATTATATATTATTAAATGTCACTGTGGCATCACATAGACAGTGAAATTTTATAGATGCCACATACTTTTGTCTGGAAACAGAACTTTCTGCAGGACTCAAAGAAATCTGCAGAGACAAAAACTAGGGAAGGTGGTTTTTCTAACCACATTTCTGACAAGACATCCTCAGTTTAGGCAGACAGTCGATCTGCTGTGTTTTTTCTTTTGCAGTGATAGTGCAAATTTGAACAGCTACATAAGACTTTTGTCTATGCCAATGAAAGTTTTGATGGTATGTGCAGCACGGCTGGCAGAGTCATCACATGTGAATGTAATTAAAGAAGTGTGATTTTGCCAAGCTATACCATGCAGCTGCTGCTGGCAGAGGTAATAGACCTAAGCTATATCTTTAAAAGCAGTTATACAAATATATTTTTATCATACTAGGATGTTCTAAAAATTACAGTCTTAAGGCAGAAAAAGAATGTTTCATTAGAGGTACAATATAAGATGGATAAATATTTATGAATAGTCTCAGAAGCTCATTACTTAAAATACTAAATCTTGTCAAAATGACACAGAAAAATTAGATTATTCTTTAAACAAAAATTCTGAAGTTTGTCTCATATTTTCCTTGAAAAACTGGTCTAAATTATCAGCAGTAGCCCAGGAGGGCCCTGTCTCACCCTGGTGATTATAGAAACAGGGCCTTGAAAAATGCCTCCAGAAAATCTTACACTGACACAGCTATACACAGGCTCAAACAACTGATTTGTAGGAGTTTTTTTACTGCTTCAAGATACTGAAATCAAAGTTAATACTGCAGTATTAACAACTGGGCAACCTGACCTAGTCGAAGACGTCCCTGCGCATTGCAGGGGAGTTGGACTAGTCCCTTCCGACCCAAACTATTCTATGATTCTTTAATTGCTTAAAACAGAAGATACGAATATACTCTCTGCAAGTCATACTTATCTTCACAAGTGAATGCATATAAAAATGCATTTCAGTGGACAATCAAAACACATTTCCATTTACAAAAAGAAATGCTTGTTAAGTTACATAAACACATGTGAAATGTTCAGGAACTGTAACAGCATCATGAGAAACACAGGCTTCAAGTCAGAATGAGAAATATCATTTTCAAATACACATACATATTGAGTTCATGTGCCAGGCAATGAGAAAAATCAGCAGTCATGTCTCAGTGTTACTGAAACAACACATTTCTTATTCATTTGGTTCTTACTGCTATTGAGAGGCTATTTTAGCTTTCTACAATGATTAATGCTATTTCCTTTGGTATGAATTTTGATAGTCTTTTGACATTTCCATCTGTTCTTGTATTTCTTAAACAAAGATTGTTGTAATATTTTTTTAAGTCACACAAGTACAATAGCTCGAGAAGGAAACTTTCACCCACTTTAAACAAACAAAAATAAAATGAACCCACTGACCTAATGTTTTACAAGAACCAGAGAGAAAAAT
>NW_009912515.1:65681-94898 GCF_000696875.1 Nestor notabilis | reverse complement strand
GGGAGTTACTTCCAAGACACATTTCCCTGAAAACATGTTTTTTTATTTAAGAAGCAGAGGTCAGATAAAAGCTTATATAAGCTGTTCTTTGTTACTTTTGGAAACTAGTTTCCAAATTTAAGTTTTGTGTATCTCACTTTATTTGAACAATGGGAATTAAGAATGTATTCCAAAAGTAAATTAGTCTTAATTCTCAGGTGAAATCAATGCACAGAAAAGATTTTAAACCTGGAACACTGTGTCCCGGAATTGAGTTCAGATTCTTTTTCTTCCAGTGCAACTGCAGAGTAATGCAAGGGTCATTCCTACAGCAAGTGACAGAGGCACATCTAATATGTCATTAATTATGGTCTGTGGATATTCTTCTGATAACCTTTTACGAGGGCGGGAAGGAGGTTATTGTCACTTCTGCTGCAGATCTGCTCTGAGCAGCAGATGTAGTTCTCCTTTCCCATCTGTAAAAATGTTTAAGTCCTCTATAAATTTCAGTGTTGGTATAAGCAGCCAAACCAGCCAAGTCCTCCTCCTCCTCACACTGAAAATGTCTCGATACTGCTGATACGTTTTTCCAGCTTTGAGACTGGAGAATAATTTTGTTCCACCAAATGAAAGCGATCAAGTGGTTAATCCTTTCAAGTGCAATTAGCGGCACTGACCTCCCTGTTCTTTAAAATGAAGGTCATGGGGAGGTAAAGGCCAGTTCTAGGCCTTCCCTTTCATATCAGAATACCCTTTCACTAACTATCTCTTCTGTTTCCAAAAACATCAGAGAGCAAGGGGGAAAAACAGGCTTCTACTTCCATTAGCAGTAACTTAAACAGCCATAAGTTAAAGGGGGAGGAAAAGGAAGAGCATCTCTATCTATCTCCTTTCAGAACAGAAGACATCTGGCCTCCTGTGGGGAGGCCCCAGATAACAAAGAACCTGTCATTACAAAGCTCCACAGTGTGTTCAGAGAACCATTTTACCTGCAGTCTGGCTCATTCATTTCCTGCCACTGAAGCCATCTGCTTTTGCTTATTGTGGGTATTTTTGTTCTTTGTTTGGCCAGGAGCATGAAGTGGCTTCACTTTAGCATGCCTGTATGCTTGGTCAGAGGCAGTGTTTAATCCTTTTCTCAAAAGGAATAAGAGGGAGCTGCAAAAACCAATTCCTCTCCTGAAAGCACAAATATGATCCAAGCCTAGGTTGAATAAAGGGTCATGTCAGTGCATGGGTGGGGTAAAGATACATTGAGATTGAAAAGAGATGGCAACTTGGAATCTACAGAAGCAGCTTCCAAAGCACTTGTAATCTCACTTGATTGAAATCCTTTGCTACTGCTCCTTGCCTTTTTTTTTTTTTTTAATTTTTTTTATAGTTTGAGTCCATCTGGTTTTCCACAGAGGCTTCTCCAGGCCCAACTGCAGAGTAACGCAGCAATCTCTTCTTGCCTGTCTCCTGCACTGACTTTCAGTATTTTGCCTGAATGCTTTAAAAATCAGTCTATATTCATAAGCTGTGTCATAGCATACTTATAGAAAATGTAATGTGATACGAAAATCTTTTCCACCTATAGCTGTCTTTGAAAACACCAAATTAAGGGGGGTGTGTGAACAACTTCCTACTAGTTTCCCATCATTTACTATAATGCGGTTAATACACACCGTTACCTTGTCCCGGAGAATTCCAAAAAGCTGAGCATCAGCTGAATTCAGACTTTGTTTGTGACCCAAAACTTAATGGTGACTGTAGCAATGTTAAAACAGGAAAGCTTTCCCACTAAGATGAAAAGATCATGTGGCAGTAAGTTACTCATCTATTGATACCAGATTGTGAGGTCACCCATTAAGGTACTGAACAACTCAGCATAGTTCCTGAACTGTTATCCCTTGACTTGAGATACATTATTCGAGTAAAATTCCAATGCTGTCATTAGTTAGAATGTTGATTTTGACTGGTGACACTTCGTAATGCCAACATCCAAAGTAAGTGTTCGTGTGAAAGATGTATTACGTTCTTCCTGTATGCCTGTTGAGAAAGTTAACATATTGCTGCCATTTTGGGGATTCTGAAGAGAAATCAGATGCTGTAGAATTTTGAAAGCAATGTATCACATGAAACTTTAAAATTATGGTGTGGTTTCTTCACCACTACCTGCCTGAAAAAAATACAAGTATTTCTTGAGTCCCATAGCAAGAGGTGGGAACTACTTCTCTAACACAAAACAGACTCTGTATTTTCACTTCACTGGAAAAGGGAATTTTTGTCTAACTTAGCACAACTGGCGGCGTTCTCCCATTCAAATCAATTATCGTTTTACTGCTGACTTTTCAGATCACTGGTGTTGTAATAGGATGTTTAGAAACATGCCACTGAAGAGTGAACAGACGAGAATGCTCCACACCAGCATACCCAAGATTGAGTCCTGCTCAACCCTATCATCCTGCGTGCTTCACTTCCCTTACCTACAAAGTTAATTTCTGACTCTGAGTAACATCTCTACATACGAAGCTGGGCCCATAAGCCAGTTGAACTCAGCATGAAATCTAAAGGTTGAGTATTATTACTTCAACAGTTCTGATGGTAAAATTTTCCAACAACAGGGCTAGAAGAGCTGTACAGTAGTTCATGTATATGTGTAAGTATCAATAATATATACCTTCCTCCTAGTGATAAATGCACTAGCCAAAGATTTTCTCCTATGCTGTTTCTGTCTTAGGGAACATACAAAGCATGGTATCAGAGTTTACAAAATTAAAGAATAAACTGTTGTATGTACACACCAAATGTATATTTTAATTAGATACAGACACAGAGCTGAGCCTCCTTGTGTACACAGATGAGTACTTTGACTAGGAATTGATTTGTTAAGTTTGGATGCACTAACCAGCACAAATGCTGTATTATCATTCTAAACAAAACACTGGAATAAGAAATAGTATTTCATACCTTTTCACCACTTAGTAATTGTTGCTAGTGAGACTAGTGTAGTTCCCTCCTATTGTCTCAAAGTATCATGTTTTCTTTGCATCTCCAAGCAGCACTGAAATATTATTTAAAAAGTTTAGCACATCCATCCATCTATCCAGGCTTACCAGGGCATGTCAGAAGAGGCCAAAGGGGTAAACAGATTATTCCAAAACAACTAAAAAATTGTAAAACTGCAAAGAAAAATTCAGAGTGTTGAACTACACAGAAATTCTGACTCACCTGCACAGAGGAAATGCCGTGGATCATGTTCCACCATTAGTTCAGCAGAGAAGGGGAGAAAGGAACAAGAGCACAGCCTCCCTGGTACGAGGGAAAATGTGTTTGCCTCAAGTAATTGTGTGCAGTAACACCTACAGTGAACGTACACATATACAACCCTTGATGGAATATTCATACTGTGTATCATGCAACATGGTGGTTTCTTTGTTGTCTTTTGATTATTTACTAGTGAACAAAATAATCAAACCAGAGATAGCGTTTCTCTGATACTTTGGGGTTTTATTAATCATATGCAATTAGTTTATAAATTCCTCAGTTTATTCTAGTGTTTACTCAATTTTGATGTATTTTTTATGACGACCAACAGCATGTAAACCTATTAATCTAACTGTAAATTTTATAATATACCTTCTGTACTACCAAAGTGAGGTAAGACCTGGCCTTTAATCTGTAAGAATACCTTTTTGTGCATATGATCTGGTGTAACATGTAGCTTTCATTAAAGATGCCTGTGGAGTTAATAACATGAACTCTTCATTTTATTGTGGCATTTTATGTCTCAGTATCATCTTCAACAGACATGCCATTAACAATGATTGCATATAATCTCTCACCGTATCAATGTCTGTATCTGTTAATGTCTACCAGTCCTGGTTTTTGAATAAACTTAGGACTCTCGAGGCTTTCCTCATTATGAGTCACGCTGGTTTCCATATGGAAAACCTTATTTCTACTCTTATTAAAAATTGAATTATAAAAAACATTCCTAGGATGCACTCAATTTTGAAGGGTCTTTCTCTTAAGAGAATTAAACCATACTTGAATGCCACCCTCACATCCCAAAGGTCTGCTGTAGTACAATTCCTGGAACTATTTGCTTTGGAGACAAATGCTAATGAATTGAACAGAATCGGACTCATTTTATAAGTCTAAATATAACCTATCCTTAGTGTCTTTCCTACAGAAGAACAATACTTTGGGTTCCAGCAACAAAGTTTGCTCAAGCTGAAACTACAGACTTAATTTCAAAGGTTGCTGCTAATGCTACATAGAAATTCTGTATTTCAAAAACATCATAAATGTTTTACTTCTTCCAAAATTTGCGGGGGGCTTCAGTTTCATGACTAAATTGTTTGCCAAGTACAGCATAAATTCCAGCTGACCTGAACCTGCATTTTCTAGTGATTAGCCTATGCAACTGAAACATTCTATCTCACTTTCCCTGTTCGCAGGCTTCCTTTGGGCCGAATCAATGCTGCAGAGCCTGGTTTGGGGTGGAGTTTGGGTTTGGGTTTTTTTTTTTCATAACTTACAGCAGACAAGGAAGTCACTTGATACAGCTTCAATTTTCAGAAACATCATGTAAAGCACCTCAGTGTACTTGAAGCAGTTGGATGGCTTTACTACCTTCTTTTAACCTCAAACACGTCTAAGTGTGATTAGAATACTGGCTTCGATCTGCATACCCATGTGGTTCAGAGTACAAAAATGCTGCATTCTTTTTTATCATGACTGTGTTGGCAAAAGACCTTTACATTGCCAAAGGCTTCTGCTTTTCCTTGAATGTGGCTTACTTTATCTGGGGAACTGGTTTAAAACCAATGCCTGAAGCAGCTGCCAGGGAATTTGCCAACAAAACCATACTGCCAAACACTTAAATGCAGAATAATCTCTAACATAGGCATAGCCTGATTTTTTTCGTTTTAAAAGGAGAATCTACTGGGAAAAAAAAAACAACCCAAACATATAATGGGGTGAGAAACAAGAAATCTTGAAACTTCCGAAGTCCATGAGAACCAACTTGGTAGATTCAAGCAAGCAAGGTAACGTTCAATACTGTCGCTGTTCAACATACGTATGGTCTTATGGAAATGGCCAAGATTTCTCTTTCTAGGCCCCTGCGAAGTTCTGCCCTCTGTATAGGCAGTGGCCATTTTCAGTTAAACAGGTGCCTGTGTGTATTCATCTTGTGAGGCATCAGATTAGAAAAGGTGTTTCCTTCTATGTTGGCACTTGTAAGAAATGAACATACCGTAAGTAACACTGTACTGATCTCTGCCATTGGTTTTTAGTACCTTTTTGGCTTTCTGGCATGCTAGCAGTAATAGAACCAGGTTCTTCCTCTGCTGCTGAGTTCACTGTGTCATTTTCAGCAGTGGCCAGAGCCAAGTCTGTATCTGAGACAAAAAGGAAATATATTACAAAATGTGTTATTATGAAAGGAAAAGCCACTGCTTCAAGTTATCAAGGCAACACCAAAGCGCATTAATCAAGTATACAATAAATGATGACAGTTTGTTGTTTCATCTGAATTAAAAAAATTAGGTCCATCTGTTGGTCTTCAAACCTAGAATCAAATCTTGGCAGTTACATGTGCTACAAAAACTATTAAAAAATTTTGTGCATTCTCTGTTTAAGATACCGTGAAAATAAATACTCCTAAGATTTAGAGGCAGTCTTACGCAAGGCCCTTGTGAGGTCGCTAAATAGAGCACATATGTGGAATCTGAGGATGACATCCACTATGTTGTACCACGCAGTTTATTTCAACACTGCTCACTTACAGTCCAAATCTACAATCTCTGTTTGGTTCAGTTCCTCAGTTCCATGGCTGCATGCAAGAAGCACTCCATTTACACACAGTCCCTTGTAAGTCCAGGAATTAGCCTTGCAGTAGAGCAAACAATTCCATAGCTTGGGTTAAGATGGTAGAACATACCTCTAAAAACTGACAGTAGTTCCTTCTAGTCACAGAGCTCATGAAAGGTGTATTACTGGAGAAACTACTGATAAACGAATGGGGCTTAGTTCAGAGCTGTGACACCAGCAGTATTGAGTAGATTACCCTTATCTTCACGCTTACTGATTGCTTCAAGAAACCCTTAATGGCTTTATGAAATGTGACATCTGCAAAAGCAGCAGTGATTCCTCTGCCAAACACACACTCCCATATGCCTAGCAATTTTATTTTCTTTTTTTTTTTTTTAGAGTTGCTCACAGTTTGCCCAGAAAAGTCAAGTTTAATGGTCTGTACATCTGTTCAGTCTCCTAGAGTCCTTATTAAAATCAGCATCACATTCCAGCTCCTATTCCTGTTAACCTTTTTAACAATAGGGCTGGCTATGCCTCCCGGGAGCCTGGCAACCAGAGAAAGCAAGGATGTTCTGGCTGTACCATTTTTATATCTCCTCAACAGGCCTCCAAGTAACTGAGAGGCATGAGCCAAAGAAATTTAGTGTACTGTTACATGGAGAACAGCCTTCAAGTGAAAGACAACCAACCATAGGTCTACTTTGAGCAAAAGGGAAAAAAAGCAGTCTAATATAGAAATATCTGTTTTCCCTGCTGTTTGTAAGTTCCTAAAATACATGCAAATGTAATGTCAACAAACTTACAACTTCAGATACAACAATGCGAGCAGGTCAGCCTCCTTACAGCAATGAAGCTACAGCTATTTCAGTCATTTATGAAAGGTAGATACATCATCTTACCTTTCCAGACTGAGCTTACAGGATGGACAGTGAGTCAGAAACATTTTGAGATTGTAGCTGTAAAGATTTGAGATGGAATCTTCTCAAAGGTAGTAAATTCAAGATCCTATGATATTCAGTTTAGCTTGTAAATCTTCCTTCATGAGCTATCACCTGCATATTTGCTTGGAACAAAATAATCTCATTTGACTCCCAGCCGTTAAGCTGGGTCTAGAAACGCAAAGCAGCTCTAAAACACAAAGCAGTGAAGAGTTCTATGTGAAGGAAATATGCCCAGTGAAAAGTGATACAAAGATCTGAAAAGGTGCTGTTGAAATTATCAGATCCGCACCTGTCAGTGGCCTACAGAGTCTGAGGTTTAATAGCTCCGAAGGAGGGGGAAGCCTAGAGGCAATATGGAGCCATTTTTTGCCTTTCTTCCTGATGCTACAGATCATATGCATCTCCAGAGAAATGATCACAGCTGTTACGGCCTTCCTTACTTCTGCAGTATGGAATATATTAGGAAAGATTTGCCATATTCCCCAACTTAGGACCTATACAGAAAAAAAAAGGTGAAAATTGAAACCACGAATCATTAACACCCCAAACACTGATGTGTGTGTGTGCTTTTAACGCTGCAGCATTCTATTTGGAATTCCCTATTTTATGGCAAATAAAGTCTCTGACCCTTTTAAAAATAATTTCTTTAATCTTCAGGGGAAGAGGATATAAACATCTTGACTAACAACGAATTTCTAGGACTTTGAGTGTTTTCTGTTGGATTTTTTAAATGTGACTACACAAAAACAACAGCACTTAACATTACTCTCTATAGCAGCCTGCTTTGCTGGGGGAGGCACTTTGGCAGTTCTCTTCCTCTTTTTCCATATCCTTCTCCTTTCAGAGGCCCCTCATCATGATGACCCATCCATTTGGCTAAGGGCTGCATGCAGCTGCATCTGAAAGAAGCCAACTGTATTCTTGGGTCAGCTGGAGAAGTCTGCCTGATTACAACTGTAGGTATGTACAGTGCTTCTAACACCCATAACTTGGGGGAGAGAAGGCCTAGGCCTCACCTCGGCTTTTAGTGGAGTGCAAAACATACCAACAGGCTACATAGCATGCTCTCAATAGCTTCAGGCAATCAGTGCATAAAGACTGTTTTCTTTAAGGATTTTCACCTACATACTTGGAACCATAATCCTTCCTCACACATTCATAAAGTATTATAACTTTTTGCAATTTGTTGCAAATCGTTCACAAAATGAAAGAAGAATGATTTAGCTGGCACATTGCAACCCCGTGGCTATGCTGCCCTGAAGATGGGATGTGTGAAAACTGAATGTTTCCTGATCTCTCTTAATGTTTTCCATTTATAGTTATCCTACAGAAATTAAACTCTCCTAAAATAGCGTGACATGAACTTTCTGGTTATTGTTGCAAATTGAAAATGAACATTGGCCAAAGCTTGCCATTCTTAGAGAAATCTGAGTGAATTACCCTGCATAAACCTTGGCAGTGCTGGTTTACCCATTTTTAGGAAAAGCAAGAGATTTTTTATTTTATGACAATTCACACAAAGAGAGAGTAACTTCAGTGACTTCATCTTATATTTATTTGATGTCAACTAAGGTTTGCACCCAAATTCTTTGCATCCTCAGCTCTGTGCTAGAGGCCTTCATTAATTTTTGATATGAGAAAAACTCCTCGCAGGATTCACAGATATAAAGTGAGGCACTATCCATTAAGAGCAAGTCTGACTTACATCATAGCTGGAATATACACCAACAGTAAAACCTCGGAGTTCTAGGATATGGCAAGTAGCATAAACCTGATGAAATTAAAAGCAGTGCAGTTTTAGGTCTAGGGTCTTGATGAACCCTTTTGCCCTGTGCTGTATCATTACATACATGGCATAGTCCTGCCAAGATCTATGCTGTGTTATCAGGTGTGATACTTGCAGTTAAGCAACTTTTTTCATTAGATCTATAACATTAATTATGGTTGTAGTTCACTGCATCAGGAAGTATTCAGCTTCCACTAATGTCACATACATCCAGGACACCGAATTAAATGGGTTTACAGGTGACAAGTAGGCACTAAGTCACAAAAATATTGTACTTTTTGAATACATCTGAACAAAAGGTTTCACTGCAAACAAAGGAAAGAAGAAATAAAGCCTTGTGTTTTGTGACCAAACGTTTGTTACAATCTCTTCTTACCTTTTATTGTATTTTTAGTGCCCATAATGCATATTTCCAAGTCTCTTGCATATTTGTACATCACTAAAATAACAATTAGCACTGGTCTGCAACAGACGAGAAAATCTGTGCCCTGGAGCACTTAAAATCAAGGATAAAAGTTGGCATCAAAGACAGAAGAGTAGACTTGTCAGGGTGAAGCTGGGCAATGCTTTAATAGTGTGCACTTAGGTAGTCTGCAAGTAAGTGACTTAGCAGGCTTAGGATTTCACAATGTATTTCAAGGTAAAGAAGGTTGGTACTCTTCTGGGAAGCTCTGGGTACGCCAGCTTCCAAGGATGCATAGCATATACATAGGAACAAAGATGATTAGGCATGAAGATAATTAATGATTGTAGAGGTCTGTATTTATGGGCAGAGCCCAGACAGGAATGAGTGCTAACATCAGATGAGATGCAGGTGGCATATAAGGAGGGAAGAGGTCTTTAACAATTTTAGTATTTAGATAACAAGCATGAATTGGATAGATTCAAATGAAGTGGAAGCAAGAGTTTGACGCAACTAAAGGAACAATGAAATGTTATGAAAGACCCAAGGTAACTTGAAAAGCCTACTACTGAGTAACTGAACAACAAATACCTGAACACTCACCTGTAGTAACAATAGAATTGGTCTCCTTTATCACTTCAATAGGTTGGTCTAATCCAGCTTCAGTGCAAGTTCCAGAATTCCGTAGGTTTCCTTCCTGCTGTAGATGCTGTGCCATATCCCCCCAAAAAATGACATTTGGCAAAGATCTGATCATGGCCTAAATGTGAACATATTAAATGAGCATATTGGTCAAAACAGCAGTTCCAAGTCCATGAAAGGAATCCTAAAATAAATAGTTCATTCGCTGTTAGTTCCCATGTAGTTTGTTTGGGAAGGCAGACTGCATATTCTTCAGCTCATTAAAGTTTACTTTAACAAGCTGTGAAGCTGATACAGCAATGGTTCAACAGTTCAGTATTGCATGGCCTTTCCCTTTTTTTTAAAAGAAAAAGAAAGCTTCAGCATCCCACTTGGCATAAAAATCACATATTTCAAACAGATTTTCAGATACACCTTTGAGAAAACATTGTTTTTCAGCCCTTTTGAAACTATTTTTCTTCTCCTCCCTAAACTACCTTAACATGTTTCCCTGGCAAAACAAAGATGTTCTTTGTTTAAATAACATCTCCTGTCTTGCTTGTTATGAAACAGCACATTTAACATTTCCCATTTCCTCAAAGTCAGTTGCTGGGTGAGATCCTTCAGTGAAAGCCATGCAGCATTTTGTAAAATATTACCTCACATTGTTGGGTTTACGAGTAAATCACATTGCTGTTATTGCTTTCCCTAGTTGTTTTTAAAGTTCAACTGCCAGATTCAGTGTAGTAGGAACTGTCTATACACAGAACAGCTAGAACTTGGGCAAAGCTATGCAAGTTGTCTCAGGCTGTAAAGACCACTCTTCTGATATGAAGGAATCAGCTCTCCCAAGGCCGGTAGTTTAATCCCCACGCTGACACGTTAGTGCCACTCAATACCCAGTCCACCATGCCTGTGACCAAGCCATAGCTGTATTGTTAGCATGCTTACACTGTTCAGTGAAGTGCCACGTGGAAGTGCTTGGGCTCTCCTAGCACATACATGCTGCTTGCAATCCTTGAGTTGGCTGGATATCTCTATACAGCTCCACATCATGCAACCCAGACATGCTCTGGTTTCTTTGCTGTTCTTGGCATTTAAGGAGTTCATTGCCAAATCCTAATTCTAGAAAACCCACCAGACATCTATCCAGTTGTTGTAACTTTTCATTATTTACTACCATTATGAGCAAAATTGTCAGGGAGCCAGTCCAGTCATCCAATCTTCTGCAACATCTTATTTCTAAAAGTTTCCAAAGCAGACGCCCTGGTTTTATTTCACGCAGAAAAGGGGACAAACTAGTGGTATGTCCTTACCACACACACAGCACATGACAGAAGAGCTCCATCCAGAGGAATCGGCCAAGGAACCCACAATTGTCAAGACTTGTCAAGAAGTTCTTCTGCACACAAGGTTCAGCCAGAGTAACTGGTATTTTAGTAACAGGCATATGTGCTCCACCTACAGCTGTCAGTGTCAGTCCCAGTCCCTGCAATTTAGTAAACACCACGTAAGGGAAAAAAGATAAATTAACATTTCAAGAAATTATAATTCCTAAAGTGTTAAATAAGTGAAACCAAAGCTACTAAAAGTTAATTGAAGCACCCAGTTAGCAGAAGATTGTCACCTTTGATCATTATTGGGTTTGGTCATGTAGGCAGATGCACCTTTAGAACTTTTAATGAAAGATGATACAGCCTTAATAGGAGCTGAAATCATTTGTTATTTTGCAGGACAAGACCTTATTTCTTTCCAAAACTAGTCCACAGTTACAGCAATGGCTAGGATTACATATACATCTGACTAGATAAACATCCACAGCTTATTTTACAGCACTGCTGCTGGCTAAAAAGTTTTGGATCTCTGCAGTGTGGTTTGTGGGATCCTAAAGGGTCTTGCAGGATTGTTATGGAATTTCTATAGGGCTAGATAAACATTCTGCAGAGTACTTTGTTGATTCCTCATAATTTATGCCAAATTTTTCAGCTAACGTGCAAGGCTACATCGTGGCTAGCATTCAGCAAGCACTGGATGTGCGTGCAAAACCGTTACATTTATTTGCAATGAAGAGGTCCAAAAATTGCTGTCTTGATACTATTACCATAGTCAAGGGGAGTCCTGTACCACCAAGACTGCACACTGATGCAGGGGTGTAGCTTGGATCCAATGTAACAATCATCATACTAGCCATGGATGCTGTCATCAAGCCAGCATACAACTAGTGGTGCCCAAGTGGAAATGGTGCCATGTTCAGCAAAGCTGGAAGTGAGCACGGCTGCTCTGATGCTGTATTGACTTCAGTACTAAAATACTTTAATGCTAAAGTGCTGGAATTTAAGATAGACTACAGAGACAGAATAAAAATAGCAAAGATACTGGGATCCTTGGAAATCAGTTTAGCTGGAAGAAAAAGAACCACTTATTGCAGATACAAGACAAGAACTTAGGAATTTTTTTTTAAGGAATTCTCAGAGGTGGAGATGCATCAGTTCCTATAATATTGGATGACTCCTATTGCAGCCTATTAATTAGGGGGAAGCAAAAATAGTTTGATATATTATTGCTTTGTAGTAGAAAATAAGGCCTCAATAGCTGTGTATCATCACAGTAGAAAATAATTGATACATAGGGATCTAAAAGATCTCTTACTACACTCTAGCCACTAGTTGTTCACATGAGAATCTTAGATTCCACAGAGCATTACTCCTAAGTCAGACTCTTAGTTATAACACTCTCTAGCCAATGCAGCAAACTAAATCCTTGAGACCAACATCAACTGCTCTCCTAATCAACACAAAAGTCAAAGTCACTAACTTCCTCCTCCTTGTGTTCCAGTCCTACCAAATTTGTTAAGCTAAGTTGTATAAGGCTACTTCCCTACCCTCACAAACGAGCTAAGAGAATTAGCTTTTAACTCCTCCTAGGCTTCAACTGTATTCTGAGGAAAGCAAAGGGCCTCCAATTCACCCTGATTTCATATGACAGACTGAAGAGTACCCAGCAGTTTTCCAGAAGCCACTAAAGCACTGAAAGCTCCATCTCAATACAGTGCCAAGATATGCCACAGTTTTGAGAACCTTGGCAGAAGGATAAAATCAAGGTGTGGGTATTCAATCACATACTTGGCAATACACATAAGAGCTGCTGCTGCCAAACCAAGTAGACTGTGAAATGCAGCTACAAGCTGAGGAAGGTCAGAGATTTCAGTGCATTTTGCAATGGTAAGACCTGCAAAATTAAATGATTTAGATCCAAAATAAAATATTACATTGTGTTTCATACTCAAAGCATAAACAAACCATTGAGCAAGAAAGGGCTGTTTACTTTTTAATGCTGTTTTCCTTTTCGTACAATTAAATAGAAATATAATAGTTATAGGAAATTTTAACCTAATTTAAGTCTTTTCCAAAAATACATTGCTAGAACATTTTGGGATGACAGCTTGTAAGAAACAGAGCCAGAACAACTCTTTTGAAGCCACCGTTTCTTACGTATGAGAGAAAGTTGTGCACATGCACTCACCAGAGTTTCCAAGTACATTTCACCTACAGAAAACCAAGGCAGGCAAAATGGCTCTGAATGCATTAGAAGACCACTACAATCTAAGTGACAAACTAGCAAAGAAGTAGTACCTTCCCCTCTTCTCTCCTACCAAGTTACAGCCTCAACCTTTGAGAATGTTTGTTGGCCTGCATAGTATCAGATACAAAATCCTCAGAGAATAAGCATTAAAACTAAATGAAATTTTAAAAATGTTTGGTTTCCTGCAAATTGATAAATTCTAATTCTGATCAACTGTGGCAGTTCATAGCTTCATAACAAAAAATAGTTTCAGTTGAGAAAATAAATGGGAAGTTCCAAAAAACATCTAACAATTTCAGTCCTTTTTGAAACACCAATTTTTCATTTCAGAACATCAGACTTTAAGAAAACTTAATCAGTAATTCTTTCACCCCAACTTGAAGTCCCCCCTTTAGTTAAGAGTGCCACCTTTGGAAATTTATATACTTTCATTATGTCTTCTCCTATCCTCTCAAAGAGTAGTAAATTAATTAGTAACACTTAACAAGGATGCATTACATTGAGCATATACAACTGTATAAGAAGTGTACATACACATCATGCCACCCAGAGCCACAACTACACACATCTGCTGAGGATTCGGTGCTCCTACTGCTGCTTGCTCCTAAACCTCTGACACCCCGATCACACCAAGGACATCATCAAATCCAGGTATTCTGGTTAGGGAACCCTGCCAGCACTCCTGCACAGCACACAACTGAACCAAAACACATCATCTGAAAAAAAAACCCAAAAAAATGAACATATATCATTGCTGTACAAAGCTTTACTCTTTGTAAAAGAATATAAAGACATTGGAAGGCTTTTAAAATCTCTGGAAGGAGGGAGAACCAACAGTTTATCTTAAAGACGAGAAAGATTTCTTCTTGGTTTATTAATGCAAGTGAATATCCATTTCTGATTGTAAGACTTCTGCACATTCCTCCCTCCACATTTTCTGGTTTCTGTATTTCTTTGACACCAATCCACTAAGCAACCATGAAACTAATTAGCATCCCAGCAACTCAGTTCCACATCCATTGACATATATTGGAGTACATGTTTTCAATTATCATGAACACTCACATATTGTTTTCTAATATTAGTCTACAATGCCTCAGTTACTGCCTTATTCTTTATTGTTTTCAGGCTTATTTCTTAATCCTCTGTCCCAAGAGGAAAATACTTATCACATTAGTTCAAGCTGAAAGATATTACACCTTTACTAGATTTGTCCCACACTGAACAAATTTAGAACTGTTTTAGATATTATATTCTTCATGGGCAAAACTAGTATATTTTATCAAGCTAAATATGAAGTATACATTCTTTCTTTCTTTGATTTTAGATGTTTTGATATAAAAAATGTTCTGAAATTCCTACATGACCTCATTTAGTAAACATGTAGTCTTCCTTCTGGTATTTAAAGAGCATATGGTGACAATTTTAAATAATAAATTGCCTTTTAACCTGCACCACTAAATGAAAGTATGATCAAAAATAAAGTAGTCAGAAAAATCCATGATGCCCAAATCACAACTAACAGACAAATATAGCCATTCAACATTCTTGGAACATCGAAAAGGCCAAAGACCATGTGTTGTCTGGTATCCTCAAGAAACATTTATGGGCTTTTCAGGAGTCTAAGTCCAAAAACATAAATCTGACAGAAGGGAAACTGTCATACGAGGATATTAACAATGCTGAGATGAAGCAAGTTTATAGATACTGTATCCTGAGGAGATTTGGGCTTAAACAGAACAGCTGTATGACTGTATTGATGTGGCTTGTACTATGGCCTGTGGAAAAGATGCAACATAACAAGCAGCAAGAAGCAACAAAACCAGAACACATCTCAAGTATTCATTTGTAAGACAACTGGGAAAAAAAAAATTAGCTTCAGTGATTTTATACCTTATCTCTGAGAAGCAACAATGCAGCATATAGTTTTGATCCAGTGTTTAATTATTAGCCTTGTCCTCACAATTAATCATGTCAAAATCTAAGTGTAAGAATGAAAGTCTCCCTTATTTGTTTGCAGAATATAAACTGAAAATACCTGAGTTCAGTCTGATCTCTGTCAGTCTTAAATATTTATTACTTTTAAGATTTTATTCATCTTTTCCTTCCATGCATTATAGCACAAAGGGAAATGTTTTACATTATTCTTTTACTAAACATATAAGCTATTCTAGTATGGCAATACAATATCATTTCAAAGAATGGGGATCCAACGTAAAGCTGACTGTGAAATAACCATTTGGAAAATAAGCTTTATTACTTTGTATATTGACTGCCATGTAACCTTCTAGTAAGTTCCAGGACATCCACCAGATTTCTCTGCAGCAATGGCACTGTTTGAAAAACTTTCAAGAACTAATGAAATCCAACACCGCATTTCTTCCAGATTTAGTGCTGAACACTTTTCTAGGATGTAGGAAGCCTTAAGGGCAGGCAAAAGAACCAGTTCAGGTTTGATAACTATCAGATTATTTGCTTCCCAAAATACTTCCTTTCTCTGTCTTTACTAAAGATAATTGCCAATTAAATTCTACCTCTAGTAAGAAATAGCTCAGTTTTAATAAGTTTTGAACACCACATGCATCTGGAAGTAGATGTAAAAAATAGCAGATAAAAGTAAATATTGTCTCTCTCCTGATGTACTTACACTCATAAACTAAACTAAATACAGATTGGTACTTCTGCAAATGAATTAAGTCCTTTGATGAATGTGTTGCTGCTTTGTAACTGACTGAACATTATGGAACTGGCAATGAAAGGTTGTTTTCTCTTGAATGAAACAGAGTGCAGTCTAAGGAATATGCTCAAATAAGGACAGTAGAAAACAAAAAGGCTGTAAAATTGTCTCCTGGCCCTAGGGATAACAAATTCCATGATCTAATGAAGAAGGATGGCAAATACTTGCCCATATAAGTGAATGGTTTTCCTGCAGGGCCCAATTCTGCACATACCCCTTGCTTGTAGCATTAATATTTCAGGCAGAATTAGGCTCTTTGCTTGCTCCTATGGCTAGCTTTGCTAGTGAAGACCACCCTCTTAGTTTTGTATTACTTAATTATTGAACAAAAGAATGCTGAACATTAAGTAACCTGTTCAATGTTATGCTGAATGGAATAGAAGGGTACCACATCCTCCTTTAAACACTGCTTTAGGAAGAAGGCACAGTTAATCATAGTCTGGAGTAGGCCATTTGAACATATCCAGCATTTTGTGTAATCAATAAATCACCTGTTCAGAAATATGTTTCACCTATAAGATTTAAAAAAAAAAAAAAACCAAAAAAAACCCCAACAACAACAACAAAAAAAAAGGCAAAACAAAAAAAAACCCAAAATTTTTTAAGATTTTTATTCAGACAGGCCCCTGAGCAACCTGATCTAGTGGAAAATGTCCCTGCTCATTGCAGAGGGGTTGGATTAGATGACCTTTGAAGGTTCTTTCCAACCCAAACCATTCTATGATTCTAAGAGAGGTTTCCAGCAGGAAATCGTCTGTGGATGGGTACTCTCAGTGCAAGAGTGATCAAACTAAAACATGAAAGTGTGTCTTGATTGTGGCTATTTACAGTGAGCCCTTTGAATCAATTTATCTTAATCTATCCCTCCTGTCTGTGCACATCTCTGCAAACATTTTTTGTTACAGGTTTTCCACACCTTAGGATCCAGAACTCCATGATTATTTTTCACCTTCATGGTCAGCATGAAGAGATGTCAGGGGCTGTCCTAGCTGGTTTACGCTTTAAAAAAACAGGTTACTGATTTTGACACCTCATTAGTAACATAGAAACCTAGCATTAGACATACTGAACATCAGAGATAGGTATGCTACATGGAAAATCAGTCAATTATTATTCCTATATGCAGTTTTGTACTTGAGTATCATGGCAAATGCATGTAGTATCTCAATTAGGTAAAGTAACCCAGCTACTTGTGTATCTATGATCTTCGGAAAACTTAACCTACTAGTTCCATGACCTGGAGAAACATCCTTCTTTTTTGGAAATATCTTCCTTGTCAGACAGAAAGGGTATTATGTAGATACCATGAAAATGAAAAAGCAAAGGATACAGACAGACATATCTGAGATGACATCAAAGTTCTCATCATGTCTTCTCACTATTCCCATTAATTCTCTTAAACATTTTCTTCTTTGGCCATTTTGTCACTCACAGAAGTATGTATATTCACTGTAGAGACAATAGGTATAAATATAAAGCTGATGCTTGTATGTTGCCATTCCTGTATTTACAAGCAGTGATCACTATTTGGCAACTTTGGTTGCCAGTAAAATTTCTGTGTAGGAACACACATCATGGATCTAAGTAATATGAAAACAGCATTGTTTAGTGCCTGGAGTAAAAGTTTTGAGGCAGGAACTCAAACTGCAATCTCTTTGGGTAAGTCATTAACCTTGTTTTGAGTTCTTGTAATCCCCTCCTAATGAAATCGAAATAAAATCTGTCATAATGAAGTACACAACATAAGAAAGCAGCAGACAGTACACTCAGCAATAATAAATGCAATTTCTGGTATCAGAGGCAAGTGGAGGCCAGGTGTTACTTCCTCGGTATTGCAATAACCACTGTTCCAAGCAAGAACAAATCTGATCACTATTTGAGTAGAAGAAGGGTTAGGATAAACAAGAGTCAGTCCTAAAATACATGCCAAACCTACAAAGAAAAAAAAAGTATGCACTCAGAAGCATAAACCAGCACTTTTATTAATCATAAAACCAGGCACTGAACCCAAACCCTACTTCCACTGAAGTTGTGTCACTGACACCCATGGCAGCAGAAGGCATTTCCTTCACGTGATTTTAAACATGCATAACTTGTAGACATTGTTTTTGCCAGAAAACTACTTTTGGAATAATGGAATCTTTGTCAACCTGAGGATGAATTGGGGACCCCAGGATCCAGCAGATGCATATGGGACTGCCAAACTAGATTTCTTTAAAAAATATTCCACTTGGGCGAATATGGAGAAATAGTTCATAAAAAAAAAAAAAAAACAAACAAACAAACAAAAAAACCCCACCAAAATTAAATATGTCAAATTCCCCAGTGACTTCTCACAACCTTTACTGCTTTAGTAGGAATACAGACCACAGTGTAGCATCTGAACATTGTTAAAAGATGCAGACCACACAAAGAGTTCAACAATACTTCCTTAGGAGAAAATATTATTGCTCCCAGTACTAGTTTGTTTGACCATATGTGTTGGTGGTTTAAGGAAATGTTTTTCCCTCTTTAGGAAAAGACTAGATCATTTCATTAATCCATGATAATATACTATTTTACTTAGAGACATATTTTGTCATCACTTGCACAATGTTTTGTTAAATATACCCAAGTAAGCTCTGAGCAAAGCATTGTACAGTACAAATTTCTCAGACAAAGACAAAGCCCAGGGTAGAAAGATACCACAATCTCACTCTTGGAGATCACATTAATTTCATTTTCAATTGGATTATCATTTTAGGAAGATTTTAATAAAAACTTTAAAACTTGTATGCAAATTGCCCAACATTAATCAAAGAAAACTGATCTTCAAACAAGGATGATACTTTGGACAAAACATTTTAAGTCCGTGACCCTGGGAGGAGGCAGTAAGGAAGATCTTTCAGATGCTGTATAAAGCTTGGTTATGGAATGGTTTTCTAAGTGAAACAGACTTCCTTCTCTTTTTTTTTTTCTTCCTCTAAGAAGGAAGAAAACTTTCTGTACCACCAAAAATTGCTTTCCTTGAGCTAATAGATATTCCTACTGTTACTCATTTATCTTGAACAGGAGCTTTGAAGGTAGTGAACCCTTGAAAAGGTGTGCTGTATGTATCCTTTTCTGTTACTATTTGCATTATTCTTTTTTCCTTCTACCATTTTAAAGACAGTTAACACAAAGACTATAACAACCTTGTTTAAGAGAAAATTTTGACTCACCATAATCAAAACCTTGCTGTATGGTTCATTTTCCATTTCCTACATATATTTCAACACAGATAATGACATCTGGAGTTCTGCAGTATATACAGGCCCTGATCCAAAAGCTTTTGAGAACAGTCTATGTTAATTTCAGTTGGCCCTGGATTGGGTCCCTAACCTATACTATATTGGCTCCTTTATTTCATACAAAATTAGCATCAGAAGAAGTTTCTTTGTAAGAAAAGCTACACTGTGATTCACCAAAAATCCTGGAAAGTTTAAATTTTAGTGTTTTCTTCACTTGGAAAGCAACATGATGTTAGAATCCCTGATTTACCACCGCCTGCTGCTTTTCAGTGTTAATTCACACTATCTTTCAGGACCTCATTTTATTTTTACATAATTATTCCTAGCATGGCTTATCATTTAAATGTCAAACTGGCAAGAAGAAATACATATAAGTTAATTCCCTTGTATCTTTTATATAAATTCCAGTTGTGATCATAATTTTCCTAGATTGTAAAAGTATGCCTCTTCCTGTTCTTGTGCCTTTTTTTTAATAGAAAGGGACACCGTTCTTGGGAAAGGTTATTGAAATAACACTTTACACCTCCTGTTGCAGAACAAAACAATTATGATGGATTCCTATTGTATCTTGTCCTTCATTATATTATGGAGGTACCCTTCAGAAAAAGTTCTGTCATGGTTACGCATTTGTCCTGAAATCAGTGGGATTACTCACGAGTAGATAGAATGGGATTTGGCCTTTACTGTATACCAAATATGATAACCTTTGGCCTGTAAAATAGCACCAGCCATTGAAATCAGTCAGTTGTAAAAAACATCTTTGTGTTCTTACTGCACCAAATTTGGCCTGATGTATTTCAGATGTAGTAACACCTAATACTGGAAAGGGGAAAAAACCCAACAAAAATACCCATAAAAAAATCAAAACCACACAGAAACACACAAAGCCCAGAAAACAAATGTTAAACAAGAAAACCTACCTAAATCCTAGACTACATTCCTTAAAAGCTGAACATGAATATGCTTCTCTTTACAAACACTTTCTTAGCCAAACAGTAATTCCAGTCTGCCAATATTTAAATGTTTAGCATGACTGTACTTTGGTTTAATGCTACCTGGAGGCAAATACGGATTCCTGTCTATCTCCAACTCACCATGACTCCAGAAATTAAGCCTTCCTCTTTCCTACATCCAAAATAAACTTAACTGAAAAAGAATCAGTCCATCTCAAGAAACATCTTGCATACAGAAAATTGCAGCCAACATACAGGTAATATCAGTTTTCACAAATCTCCTGATTTAACTGTATACCTAGTTCCTTTTCTCTTCCCAGCATAAGGGGCCAAAGAGTGTAGAAAGATAGGAGAACTACTGCTATTACAACACAGACTATGCAGGATTATAGCCTAATGATGTCATAACAGGGTTGAAGTACGTTTCATATTCTGAGGATAAATTCCTGCTTGTTCCACTCTACCTCTCTTGACCTTGGCACAAAGACTTAGTAAGTGTTGTCAAACCATTTGGGCTTGGAAGGACTTGCACTTCTTGAAGTCCTTTAGAGCTCACCTATTCCTACTTGTCAGCACTTTTGTTCAACACATGCAGATTTGAGTCCATAAACTATCTTGCACTTGAAGTCAGATTACTTAAGGCACAGTTCAGTAGCCCAGGAGATAGGCTGATTCTTATAACACATTCTTTAAAAACACAAGTTTACAGTACAACAGTAATTTTACAGTATCAAACATTCTGTAAATCTCTTGTTGCCCCGTATTTTAGTGCTTGAAAGATGCAAGAAACTCCCTTCCACACATTGCAATGGAGACATTGAATGATGATGTTTCCTTGGAATGACTAAACTAAAAAATCAGAGCTTTCATACAACATAATTTATATGTTTTTATAAAAAATTTTAAGTGGTGTTGAAACTCACCTTCATTACCAAAATTCCTTTAATGACATGATCAATAGCCCCTAATCTAAATCATCCTTTTGTTCAAAGTGAAAATATTCTTTCTTTCTCGGGAGAAACAGCTTTAATAATTTCAAGATGTTACTGGAATAAAGGCTACTGGCTTGAGTAGCCATTCTACTTGGCAAGTTCTTGTAACCAGTGTTCACCACACCCTGATGAGAAAGGAGAAGAAATAGTTGTCAAGGCTTTCATGTATTGGAAACTTTTCACATGTTCTCCACAGATCTGAAGCCTGTTTTATACATGCTAGTAAATCAAATTTGCATATTACTGCAGACATGAGTTACTAAAGCTTTCTTTTACAAGTTAAGGATTCTGTTTAAAACTAATAGCTTACTCTGATGCATGACCAAAGAGAGTCAGCAGTTTTGTCAGGAAGCCAGAGACTAAATGAGCTGAGAGGCCAGTCAGGGAACTGGTTACAAACCATATGGTGCTTATTTTTGAGAATAAGAAATCAACTGCTTCTTCAAATTCGAAAACACCTCATGATTGTCTGATAAGAATCACATTGCACAATGTGTTTCACAGATTAATTGCACTCCAGTCAATCCTAAGGAAGAAGATATAGATACCTTCAAAAGTTAAATTCTTTGCAAACACATCTGGATAAAGATCATGTTTCTCTAACATCCCTTCATATTATTATGAAGGCAGAACATCAGAAAAAACCCACAAGAAAATTACAATGCCATGCTCTGAAAACAACTTACATTGAATTCTGATCTTGAACACTGTACTCTAAGTTATTGTTTCTTTCTTTCCTTCATTGCATCATTCCAGATAGCCGTCTGGACATTGCAGTTGCCAGTTCATCCCATATGCAGCCACACATGTTGACTTCAATACGCACCCTGGAGTAAGTCATGTCATGATAGTAAAGTATGGCAGCCACAGAAATCAATATAAGGTAAATTAAATTACTTCTAGCAGGACTGTTCGTTTCAGCTAGCCTTCCAGAACAGGCCAATGCATGTATCTACTACCTGGAGGACAGTGAAGGCTGCAAGGAATAGCAGTGAATTCTGATATTTCTTTATAGCTCACTTCCCAAATTGGTCCTGATGAGAGACTTCTCAGGTAAATTCCCCCAAACAAATGATAGCATTTTTAATTGCTTCAAATAATGGTCTTTACAAAGAAAAACAAATGACACCACTAGAAAGAGCGGGGGAAATGCAGCATTATAGCTATTAAGGAAGAGAGTAAGAACAGCAGGTGCATAGAGGATTTCTCTCATACACAAGAGTATTTGAAGTGTTTTCACACTACAGGACTCTCACAACTTGGATAAATTTTTCACTGTGTAAGCTGGTTATTTAAAATCAATAGATTGAACATTCCTTTGAGCCCCACAGCATACGTGCAGGCCTTCTGTGTGCCTAAAGCCCACTGCTACACCAAGCATAGGGCTACATGGGACATGCAGTCTAGGTAGGAGAGGAGAGGCAATCAATATCCAAAAGCTGTTGATTATATGTGACACGAGACCAGAATACTTGGAAACAATTCAGTATAGCAAGTATTTAAATTTGCAATATCTACATAAAAACTAAGTATTTCAATTCAAAGTTTCCACAAAAAAAAACCCAGCAGAAATATTTATTCTTCCTATAAAAAAGGCATAACTGGAATTTTCCTGTTAAGAGAAGATGAGGATAGCAAATTTCTTCTCAGCTCTGCTAAGCATAGAGTTGGGAATTGTGCAGACTTTACTGTCTTTATTCAAGCTCCAACATCACCGATCTAAGTAATTTGGACAATTAATTTAGCATATAACTGGAGATTAAAAATAGAACCAAAGTTAGGCCCTCCTAAAAGAACAGCGTAGGCCAGCAAGTCTACAAACACTTGATATCAGTTTTATGGGTCTGACATTGAGTTTTAACTGCAAGAACCAGTTCATTATACAAAAATAATCTTACATTCAAAAAGAAAACTATCTTTGTAACTAAATTTATAAGCTGGAAACATGACCCCTGAGGAAATAATGAAAGAAAAATTTAAGATTGATTACATTTTCACATTTTGAAAATGGTCCCTCACCTTCTCGTGTGTAACATCACTTAGGAGTGCAGTATTATGAAAAAAAAACAAAAAACCCAAACAAGAACAAACAAAAAACCCAAACACACCACAAAACAACTGGTAAAACCGGAACTATTTAGACAATACTCTGCTCTCGCAGCAGGCACATAATTGCACCTTTATATCTTACCTTCATACACTGCGTGACTTTTCTGTATCACACTTGAACTTAGTCTTCATCTAAAAATGTTAATTCTTTTACTGGTAATCTGTTAATATCTACCATTCGTATTGTACAACAGTGACATAGAACACTAATATTGAAATTAAATCTCTAAATTTATTTTTCTCTTTTTCTGTATTTGGAATTGGCCACTCAAAATTCTTTTTAATAAAGCTCTAGGGATGACTATAAGAGCATTTATGGATATAATTGTAAAAAATGTTACAGTTCTTATAAATGTCACAATGCATAAAACATTCAATGTTTTAATGAATGATAGAATGGTGTCTGGATAATATTCTAGTTTGTGGTTTCATCACTTGTGAAAGATTTTATTACCCAACAACACATGGGTAAGAATTCCATGACAGACTGGCAGTGGCTTCAAGGAAAGACAGTCTTCATTACTATAATATTTATTACTTTTTAATTTGTTACGAAAACACTATTATTCGTATTTTCTCTGCACATCACATTTCTAAATGCTGGTGTATAATCTACACACCTTACAAATGTAAGGTTCTACAGGTTGAGTCATTTCTACTTCACCTTCAGCCTCATATCTGTAATTACTGATCATTCTTTCATTGAGTCCATCACACACTTAGTGATTAGAATTGGAGCTGTCTTCCTCAATTTCATATTTAAGAAAGCAAACCAAACAAATTTAATAATTCTTACTAAAGAGGGTAACTGAGAAGATACGCAATACACATAGGTGCTTTCAGAAGTAAATATATCTCATTAAGTCTGAATTGAATATTACTAGAAAAGAGAAGGAAATACTCTAAACCACTGAATAAACTGAAATTAAACCTAATCCTGAAGCCTTTACTTATTACTAGCTTTTAGCACATACTTAGATACATGCATATTTCACTAAGCAGGTTATACTAATAGGGACATATGTTTAACTTCTCCAATAGTTATAAGCAATATTTTACCTGGAATAAGAACTGCACTAATATCAATACCAACACTTTACAGTCTGGCAAGTAATACCAGGTTTGCTTCAACATATTCTTGTGACATGTCTTTTGCATAGCCTCTGACACCCTTTCTTGTTCCAGCAGTTACCTCCTTCTAGAGGTTCTGCTCCAAGGAATTTAAGCTGTTCCAAGCACAAATAATGGAGAAGACAGACACAGGATTATATTTTCTTCTATTTTTATGAAAACAGTCATTGCAATATTAACAGAGGCAAGACAATAGCAGTTAACAGACTCTCTCCTCATAACTAGATTTGTTAAAAAAAGAGACAAGGTTCAGTTTTTCACAAGCACTAGGCAAACCAGGCTGTGCTACCTTATTTATCATCTTTTCACTTTTTATTTCAAAGAAGACTTCCAAAAATAAACTGATCACTAAAATGAGTTTAATACATGTGAAAATACTTACCTGGCTGTTTATTTTACTAAAGAAAAACTGAAGTTAGTTTATCCAAACTAAAAAAAAAGTTGGGTTTGCTAGGTAGTTGCTGCTCAAAGAGGCTGTTCCTAACACATTTAATAACTTCAGTGGAAAAAAACCTGTCTTCTTAAGTAATGAGAATTGCTGATCCCTTGGACATGCAATTAATTTACCCACGAACACCCAATTAGTACATGCATGAGTGCCTAATCAGCTCATGTGTGAGCGCGCTAGTGGGCCTAAATTGCAAGGTTTGGTAGCAGGGGCTGCAGAGGTGACCTAAGCAGAATATGGCCATGAACTTTCCTGTGCCACCCAGTTCCTGCTGGCTCTGAAACCCATATAAACACCCTCATACACACCAAAAGCTGCCAGAGCAGCACATGGCAAACCTTCCTCACATATAAGCAGTAGGTGCTAGGGTAGCAGATGTGAAGACACACATAGATACATGGAGCGTTGAGGAGACAGGCACCTAATGAGACATTCTTGGAAGCAGGCATTCTATACCAAAAGGAAGTCCATATCTGAGGCACACGTGCTCAGGGATGACCCAATAATGGGGTAAGTGCAGCCATGAGAGGTGGGTCAGGTACAGTTGCACACAACCCCACACTCTAAGGAATTCGGGTGGACTAAGTCTAACGTGCAGGGAAAATGAGGAAAGTTGATACCCAGAAGGTGCAAGGATGATGATGATGTTTGCCTTAAGCTGGGCGTGGGAAGTAAGAAAAAAGCATATTTAAGTGGTTTTTTCATTTATGTTCTCTTTTCTAACTTCAAATACTCATTTCAGTAATTTGAAGTTAGTGTTAATTAGCAATGAAGTAAAAATTCTGCAAGTTGTAACTCTTTTTCCTGTGACAGAAACCTGGCAGATGGCTTTTGAGGGATATCCTCCAGTGCAAAGCAGAGCAGAACTTTGACCAGAGTATTTGATATAGCATTAAGCAGTGTTCCATACTCCAAGCCACATTTTCTTACCGTACCTGGTATCAAATCCCCTAAGAGTAACTCCCATCCCTTTGGCAGCTACTGCTGCAGCCAGCCCAGCAGTGCCACCACCAATTATCAGCATCTAGAGAGATCAAACAGATAGTGAAGTGCATTCTATGTTCACTTATTCCATCACATGCTGTGTCTGCAATATGCCTTATCTTCAAAAGCACTTGAACTTTAAAGAGCATCAGAGGCTAAAAACTAAGTACTTCAGGGAAGTAAAGGAGAAAATCTTATCTCAGCAAAGCAGCATAGTTAAACAGCTGGTTTAGGCTATAAAAGCAGGTGGTCATCTGTACAAAAGGTGCCATATGTAGAAAATAAGATGGAAATAAGTTAGGAAAAAATAAGTTAAACAAAACATGACCAGGGCCACTTTTTTCTGTTCCACAGGACATCAGACTTAACTCAGACTTTGATAACAAAGGATGCTAACCCTATCTGCTCAGCTATGCTAATGTTTTCCTTTAACACAGCTCTTCTCAGGATGAATTCTGACAGGTATGCTGAAACTAGCATCAGAAGGCAGAGTTCAGTCACAGAACGAAAAACTAAACTGCTTTAAGATCCTTAAAAAAAATAGTGAGCGTCCTTCTGAGGTATGATGTGATTTAATGTATATTTTATGCTTAAAATAATTGCAATCAATCAAGCATTTGCCAAAAATAGATGAGAAACCCAAAGCAAAACTAAGACAGATAATACATTCACCTACAAATTTCAATTACTCTTGGCTGCACTGCATTGTAGGCAGGTGAGAACGAACAGGAGTCCTTGATGTTGGTGTCCTGCAAAGCAGAAGCAGATCTAGTACACATTTTGGGGACCATCCTGTGAACAGTCCAATTCTGACCTCCTGGGGAAGTCTTAAGAGGTTTTGAGCCAGAAACTTCTGCATTCAGAGATGCTCAAATGCAGTTAAACCAGCTTCTACAAGATGCCTCACATGTCTAAAGACAGTGAGATCCAGCAAACCCAAATACAATCACAAGAAATCAAGCACTGTTAGTTATCTCTTAGAAGGGTCATGCAGGAGGAGCTGAACTGCCTTGCTACATTAGTTGTCCAGCTTTCTAGTATGAAATTCTACTCTGTAAATATCAGTTGTAGCAACTGTATCTTCAGGGGAGAAACTTGTCCTGTTGCTGTTATCTGACCAGCAAAATACATGCCAAAATAGCCAGCACTACTGATTTGTACCTATAACATGTAAACAGATAATATTATAGGGAGGTACTGGCACCCTCAGATGATAAAGTATTCAAGTATCCTTGCCAAAAACATGCATTGAAATATCACACTCCCTAGAGTTCAGATGCCAGTTTACACATTACAGAAGCAGAGCCAACACCTTGAGACAAATACACAAATCAAATCAATCAGATAATTAATAGAAGCCTCATAACAATAGCATAATAGACATCTTAAAGCAATAAATTTTGAAATAGTACATTCAAATGTCATTCCAGTTTATACCAGTGGCTTGAAAATTAAATGTTTGATGGAAGACAAATGCTAGGAAAAGAATGCATACCAAAGATGGTGACTCATAGCATAAAGTGCTTCTTACAACTGCAACATTTGAGTTATTTATTTTTAATTCTGTGCATCAGCTGACATACCCATACTTGAGTGGCATCCCTCTTGCATAGAATGTGGACAGTGCACAAGGCTGCTCATAGCTATTCCAGGAATTTACAGCACAGATTCCCTTGCTAAAGTAATGAGTTGATGATTATATAAACTTTACATGAACTGGAAAAATAGGGCAAGCCTTTCAGTTACCTTCAAAAGGAAATATGCTTGAAACATAAGTTGCATTCAGTTACTTGATGCTTAAGCTTCTACAATTTATCTTTCCCAATAAGCTATTGTTCAAAAACCTTTTCAATTTATTGTTCTTTGTTCAGAGAACAAGAGGTGGCCCAAAAATATATGCCAAAATGCTGTCTTGTGTTAACATTTTGTAGCAATATGGACCACAGTAGAATATATCTTCGTTACAGCAGGCTTTTTCGTTAGAAACATCTAATAGCTGGGGGGAGAGAAAGAGGAACACCGCTCTTGGTGGGTGGTTTTGTTTGTTTGCTTTGTTGTTGTTCAGTTTGAGTGGTGTTTTTAGTTATTAGGGAATTAAGAATTACTGATTTTTTCAGAAGAGCTTCAGGTATGCAGTAATTTGGGGATGGGGGGGTTGCTGTTGTTGGGGGCTGATTTTGTTAAAGCTTTTCAGGCCAGTTAACTATGGGTTTCTCAATGCTTTTTCTTTTTTTTTTTGGGGGGGGGGGGGGGTTGCCAGAAGTCCAAGCAATTTCAAGATCTTGCTTAGCAATTGGAAAACTTTTTCCACCTTCCATTTTCCTAAAACCTTTTTCTCCTTCTTTCAAAACTTAAAATAAAATTAAACTGGGCATGGGAGTAGAATCCTCTTTCTCCTAGAAGGGTAACAAGATATAAAACCAGTCTAACATCAGTGATCTAAATGCTGAAGCAGGGTGCATCCAGTGCAACTCTCCCAATTTCTTGGATAAAGATGGCAGAGGAGCTGGTCCATTGTCAGTACTGCAGGGTCAGACAGGCAGTCATTCTGGGAATTCTTATGCTCTATAAAAATCAGTATTTTGTAGCTAATGGTGAGTGATAGTTTAGAATTATAGGATGGCTATAGTTGGAAAGGACCTTAAAAGATCATCTAGTTCCACCCCCTCTGCCATAGGCAGGGACACCTCGCACTAGATCAGGTTGCTCAAGGCCCTGTTCAACCTGGCCTTGAACACTGCCAGGGATGGGGCAGCCATTACCCTCATAGTAAAGAATTTCTTCCTTGTATCCAACTTAAAGTTCCCCTGTTTAAGTTTAAACCCGTTACCCCTTGTCCTATCACTACAGTCCCTGATGAAGAGTCCCTCCCCAGCATCCTTGTAGGCCCCCTTCAGATACTGGAAGGCTACTCGGAGGTCTCCATGCAGTCTTCTCCAGGCTGAATAGCCCCAATTTTTTCTGCCTGTCTTTGTATGGGAGGTGCTCCAGCCCCCTGAGCATCCTTGTGGCCCTCCAATGGACTTGCTCCAGCAGCTCCATGTCCTTCTTACATTGGGAAGACCAGAACTGTACACAGTGTTCCAAGGTGAGTCTCACAAGAGCAGAGTAGAGGGGCAGGATCACCTCCTTTGACCTGCTGGTCATGCTTCTTTTGCTACAGCCCAGGATACGGTTGGTTTTCTGGGCTGCAAGCGCACACTGCCTGCTCATGTTCAGTTTCTCATTGTCCAATGCCCCCAAGTCCTTCTCCGCAGGACTTCTCTGAATCACTTCTCTGCCCAATCTGTAGCTGTCCCTGGGATTGCCCCCAACCCTTGCACCTTGCTACGTTGAACTTCATAAGGTTGTCGCTGGCCCACCTCTCAAGCCTGTCAAGGTCCCCCCCGGACCCCATCCCTTCCCTCCAGCATGTCAACTGCATCACACAGATTGGGGTCATCAGCAAACTTGCTGAGGGGACACTCAACCCCACTG
>NW_009912515.1:62013-65579 GCF_000696875.1 Nestor notabilis | reverse complement strand
CCCCCCACCCAGCCAATTCCTTAGCCACTGGGTGGTCCAGCCAACAAATCCATGTCTCTCCAGTTTAGAGACAAGGATGCGATGTGGGACAGTGTCAAACGCTTTGCACAGGTCCACATAGATGACATCAACTGCTCTGCCCCTGTCCATCAGTTCTTTAGCCCTGTCATAGACTTTTCATTAGGGACTGTAGTGATAGGACAAGGGATAACGGGTTCAAACTGTAGAGTGGTGAGGCACTGGAACAGGTTGTCCAAGGAAATTGTGAATGCTCCATCCCTGGCAGTGTTCAAGGCCAGGCTGGATGGAGTCTTGGGTGACACAGTTTAGTGTGTTGTGTCCCTGCCCACTGTAGGGGGGTTGGAACTAGCTGATCTTAAGGTCCTTTCCAACCCTAACTATTCTAGGAGTTGCCCTTAAGTGAAGCCATGTTGGCTGTCACCAACCACCTCGTTTTTTCCCTACTGAAGGCAATGGCAAAATTTCTACTGGCTTCACTGAAGTGAAATTTCAGCCAGTAGAAAGAAATGAAAGACTGACAACAATGGAAATTGCTAATACCAAGTTGAGCCAGGGCAAGACAGTCACTGTATACACATGCTTTCTGTATTAGTCAAAAAACTGTTTTTCTTCCGTGGGTACCAACTGCTTCACTGTCATAACCATACGATCCTGAGGTAATAATTTATTTTGGTATACAGGCAAATAAAAGGATAAATTTTAAAAACAAGTATTTCAAGAGAAGTTAGTATTAAAAAAAAAATAAAAATCAACATTGTTTAGGGCTCTGTGTTAGAACATTGGAGGGAAATCAGAGAGTTTGACACTAGGTTAATTAGATTTAAATAGCTTCAGAGAGAGAGAATGTGCAACAGGAAAATACCATTCATCTTTGTAGCCAGATTGCTTAAATTTACCAGACCTGTCATCAAGACCTTTTAGAGACTAGTTTCATGATTTTGTTTATGGTTCTGTAAAGAGAAACAATATTGACTGCTGACATTATCATGGCTTGTAGTTTTTTCCCCCCTTAACTTCACTGTGGCTGACTACATGAAAAATTGTTTGTTTAGCTTCATCTCCTTCTGAAAAAGTGAAGGATACCCCTTTTAATAAGATAAGAAGATGCAACTAAAGGGCCCAATCTAGGTCATGAGGTCCCATCTCCTTCAATTGCAAACACCACACATAATCCCTATCATAAACATAATTTGGCTTTGGAAAAGTTAAGTAGGAAATGTTTCCTATTAAAGGCAATTTGAACTGTGAGGTCATAGTCATAATATCCTTACAGATATACAAATGAAGGAGCAAATCTGCTGAACTAAACTTATGCTGTCGATAAAGGCCTTTCTCCGTATCTGATACAATTCAAACCTTATTGAAGTCAGATGACAAACTGCACCAAGCTGGAAAGAAAAGCAAACCATTAGTTTGGTTTTTTTACAGGTACAGGACAAGATCTTTTTCTGTATCCCTAGAGACATGGGAAGGTTATGTATATTCATCACAAGAAAGCTTGCCATTTAGATTATTATTTGCGTAGAGGTTCATCAGATATTTATTAATTCTCTAGAAGTTTTACTTTGTTTTTCAGCACAGATGTGATGCAGTTGAAAGTTGTCTATCTCTCCATACTGTTACTCCTGATGGCACTGAACTAACACAAGTTTTCTGTGGAAAAAAAATTGCTAATCCCCATTTGCTGTCAACTAACTCCCAGCTTGTTTTCATCAACACACCTTACTGCTCATCAGCTTACACTGACTTACTTTTTTCATTCTCAAATATGGACAGAAAGTGAAAAGATAATTTCTGGCTTGTAAAATATGCTTCAGTTTAGTCTGACTGCAAAAGTCTGGTTTGAAAACACCAGGGAATGAAAATGCCACATCAAAGCTTTCCAAATACCAGCATATATGAGGTTTTTGTTCTCTTTTCCTTCTTTAGTAATCATCACTGAATCCTATTTTGTGGATTCTTTGCTATTGAGGGAGGAACAGGGCCATAAACTTACTTTTTTCCTATTTTATAGTGTTTGTTAATGAATAGTTTGTTCATCTCCAACTCTGTATACTAGCCAGACACTAATTCAGATCATACTGAAATTAACTGTTTACTTCTGTACAGTTTTGTTCATCAGCCACTTCTTTGTTTTCTCTCAAAGACATAAAAGACCCCGATAATTTATATTTTGCAAGTGAGAATAATAAAAAGGTCTGTAAGGACTAAAGCAGTAGCAGAACACACACCCCATCCCACCCCTTTTAAAAAAGAAAAGATAAATAAACAGGGGGTTCTCACTTAAGTTTTCATTTCCTCCCACCATCCTGACCAGTTAACTCATCCTAGGCATGCTCACTGCCAGAAAGGAATATATGGGGAAATCTGAATACTGATATTTTATAAGAGATTTAATTGATGTATTAAAAGATCCATAGACTGTATGGATTCAGAAGGTGTGGAAATAAGAAATATTTGGAGATGGACCTCTCTACTGGGTCAGTGTTATTCTAAGAGGGGAAAAAAATACTCATAGATGATTTCCTGAAAGTGTGGAGGGCTGAAACAGGGAGATACATAATAAAGCAACCTCTTTCCATCCAGGAAAAGGGGTCACGGAAAACCGCTTTGCATCATTGTGCGAAGCCTGCCAATCCAAATCAGAGTTGGTACTTGAAAAGGTACCAATGTCACCATTTGTTTAGAGCTGGTTCCATCAGAACCAGAATGAGGTTCCCTATTGGGATGATGTAAGAAACCTTCACATCAGAAAACTTAAAACCACAAGAAGATAATCCTGTCTCTTCTTAGCTTCCAGAGTCTTAAAACAGCACCTCAATATAGTTCCAGCTCCTTCAGTGTAGGATGCGAGGCTGAGGATAGAGAAGAACGCTGGCAATTCAATGAACTTCATTGGAAACAAGTGGTGACAGCACTGTGACAGAAAAACAGGAAATAGAATATCATGGAGAAGATAGAATGTAAGCCTGAATATACATGGTACAGTGCATAAAGATGCACATGATGACATAGTTATAATGTAACTGAGGCAGCCTTTGGGTGAAAGCTAATGTGACCTCAAAGCACTTACAAGGCACTCTAAGGAGCAACAGCATGAGAACAGAGGTACCAGTGAACCAGTTGTCTCCCTTCCCAATAGCAGCTTAGTGTTCACCTCTAGAGGGAAAAAGGAGACAAATTTCTGTTCTGCAAACTGCAGTAAGTGCCAAGTCTTTTTGCTAAGTAAGTCTTGTTTAAAGCAACATGAAGTCTTGTTTGAACTGTTGTTCAGATTCAAAGAAAAGCAAATACTTATTGTTTGATTCAGCTTAACTCCCTACATGTCTTATTGCTGTTTTGTTAGACATACTATTGTTAATGGCATTAGCATCAGAGTCCATCAGACCAGCTGTACCTTATTCTTAAAATGAGTAAAGATTTAAATAAAGTCTTGCATAAAAACATAGATTTTGTACAATTTAATACTAAATGTTAAGCTTATTGTTTAGTGATTTTCAAGACACTTACTTGGGTATTTGAGTCCTGGATGGGTTTTGCAGAAA
>NW_009912515.1:53070-61982 GCF_000696875.1 Nestor notabilis | reverse complement strand
ATGCAAGAGTGGTTTCTCTTTTACATACAGGATGTTAACAGCTAAACAGGAGTGGCACAGGGATGGGCCAAAACATCCTTCTTGCTATGAAAGAGCACTTCATGTTTTTAGGTATACAGAGAGCAGAAAAGAAATGCATAAAATTACTTTGCTACAGCATGTTATGCATGACATGGAAAACAGAGGACTACATTTGCTCTCTACCTCCAGAGTATGCTATCATAAACAGTGATATGAAAAAGCGTTTTCAGATGATTTCTGAATAAAACATTAGTGGCAAGGCAGCAAGTGGCAGGGAAAATGCCTTGTTCAATGAAGCACCTATATGTGTTTGATAGCTTTACCAAATTGATTCTGCTTGAGATGAACTGATTCAAATTTTAAACCATTTCAATATGTAGACTATGTACATAAATAATTGATTCAGTATTTAAACTAGTTATATGTGGGGGTTTTCTAATGAGTTCCTTATAGAAATCTAAATGGCTTTGAAATCAGTTCCAAATCCGAATTGTTTCAAAATGTGTCTTATACTGAATGACGACTGGTCTTCATCGTTTGGCCACTAATGCAATGTGATACTATGTGGAGAACCAGAGTTCAAAACTGGCAGGTAGGATTTTGCACCTTTAATTGTGAGAGGCTGCAAGTTTAGGAAGAGTAACAGATTCTTTTACCCAGTTCAAACTGTCCCCAGTGCCAGGCCTCAAAATAAACACAGCAGCCTCAAAGACAGTATTATAGGTTCCACTCCAACCTGAAGACAATCCTGTTTGCATGTCATGATCAGTTCACACTTTCTTTTGCAAGCGATCTTATATTACACTCTTAGTTATGTGAGATTAGAATGGAAAAATAATAAAAAGTGGTATGTTAAAGCTATGCCAAGTATAAGACACATTTATCATGCTGTCAATGGAATTTCTTACCATATGTCTCAATGGATTTACTAAAATTAGTTTTGTTTTATACCTATAATAGCTATTGTTCTTAGAAAGGGCATGTATAATGTATTTTACAAAAAGAGTGATGCTAAAGCACCAGGAAAAAACCCACCACGATACATGAGCCCTAGAAAAGTGTTTAACCTTTTGGTAATGTGGTCAAAACTATTTCTTTAGGGCTGCTCGTGAAAGCTGGAGCCAAAAAGCAGCTGAAAGTTTGAGCCTAAAGCTCAAACTGCTCTAGTTTCTAAATCTAGGATCACGTTTAGCTGAGACAGGTTAGCTTAATTCAGTATTTTCACTCCCTCCCCCTTGGGTTGTGCCAGGTAAGGAAAATCATTTGCTAGCTTGGGTTTTGCTTCATCTAGACATTATTTCAGCTGGCTCCTCTTTACCCAGTGTCCATCTGGAAAGCAGGTTCTAGAAACTGCCAGCATCGCTCTAGTTTCCCTTCTGAGATAACTCTGCCTGCGTGATAAAGCCCACAGCGGGACAAAAAGTCCGGAATGATCTGGCATGAAAGAACAGTACTGCACTAATGTTATTACCTGCAGTGCTCTGCAAATGTTGGCCATCATGCTAAGGACATCATATCCTTGAGTAACTTGGTTTGTTGCTAGAACTGTAGCTTTACATTCAGTAAGTTTGTCAGGAGGACTGGGTTCTGAGCTGGGTAGGCAAGGCTGACAAGTATTGCATTTTTCTTGGGCAAAGTTGCTTCATGCACTCCTAGATGCTCATTTAAGTTTGGATACAAAACATATCATGTTTATTTAATTAAACATACTAATAATAATAATTTAAGCTAGTATTAAGTCTAATTTAAGGTTCAGTTTTAAATAATTACATGGAATTGTATCACTCATGCAGTCCTCTACTATGCTTTAAACATGTTCCCTAGTACAGATGTAACAGATCCTAGCACAAGATTGAGGCTTTAGGACCAACAATAATAAATGGAAGTAGACTAACTTAATTTGCATTTAGTGATCAGAATTCTACCAGTTTGGCAGGTAACTTACCTGGCTAAAGGTTACACAAGCTGAGATCACTAACAGAATTGTCTGGGACATACATAAAACATGAAACAAGATCTCTAATGCAAAAGAAATTTAACAGAAGTCTACAGCATTGGCATATAAAAAAATCCATTGCTTTACTGCAAATGAAGCTACATCTGCTTGCTGAACGATTTCATACAGGCAACTCAACTAATTTGGTATAAATATGAACACAAACTTTGGGTCTTCAGAAGAAACAGGGTCACATTATTCATATCAAATGTGAAACCTTTAAAACAGTATCTGAACCAAATATATTTTTCACAACATTAATTATTGCTTCAGCTTGTTTGTATTGTGCAGACAACTTCCCTTCTTTGTCAGCTTTATGTTCCACTTGCCCTTTCAATTCTTCTTTTAACAAGGACTGAACACTACTGGGAGAGTCTGGAACTTGCTTCTCACCCTTACATTTCTTTGATAATTCCTACAACCAATTCCTTATAGTGAACACATATAAAACAAAAAAGATACAACTAAAGACTTCCCTCCACCTCTCCCAGTTCATACCAACATAGTTTTTAATTCCAAAGGCACAGATTGCATTTCAACATCCAACGGATGTCAGCAGACACAGTTTCTCTAATTCTTCCATCTATATATCAAATCCAGTGAAGTTTTAGGGACAAAAGTCATCCTTAAAGAAATATAATCACTGGCTGACCTTAGTGGGATGGTTAGCGTGAGAGAAGGTGGCAGGATTGGGCCCCAAGTTTTCATAAATAACACAGAACATCTCCAGATGAACATTCCACTGTTAGTTTTTATAGTACGTCTTCCACAGCCAGCCCACATGGTCTCACACACACATTCATAGATGCCAAAACAATAACAAATTAAAGTTTGGTTTATAAAACGGCCTTGGCTCAGATGTTGCTTATACAAGTTTGCATGCTGTTTACCCTGAAAAAAGGTGTGGAACTGACCACAATGAGGTGACAACCTCAATTCCACTCACACATGAGGTGGGAAAACCAATAACAAAGTGCAGGATGAGGAAAGGACACTTTGTTTTTCCTGGCTTGTGTGTGAATAAACTGTGTTTTGTTAATAAAGAAATGAAGTAATTTTGTGAAGCAGACTAAGGAACATCTCTGTTCCCCCGTTGCACATATATGCATGTAAACATTGTTTTATATATATATAAAAGAAATATGCAAAAATATTTACATGTCTGATTGTACACACACATCCATACTAAATATGATGACCCACACAAGGATAAAGTCCTAGATTATTGTTCTCCTAGCTTGCTATCCCTTGCAGGCAGTGGAAGATTTTCACTGACTTCAGGAAAATTGGATTTCTTAGCATTACACTTCCCCTGTGCTAAGCAGCAGTTTAAGGACTATATTATTACCCAGATCCTGCCTGTGCTTTCAAAATAGAGTTTAAGTGATTGAAGGGGTACATACTGCTTCCCTAAACTACTCAGATTTTACTTATGGCTCAATCCCCCAGGAAACTGTCAAAAACTGATGCTGTCTGTTAAAGTAGTACACAGACAGAACCAGAGAGATGCCTTGGAAGATGAATCAGTTTTATCCAAGCACTGTTCCTGTCCAATTCGACAGAAAGGTCCTCACAAACATCAGGTAGGCCTGATATTTAGACCAAAAATAGAGCAATTGAAAAAGGGAATTAAGTGTTTCACCACACCCATACCCACATCCTTTCACAAAAGTTTTTCTGCAAATAACATTTTTCTTACGTATTATCCACAGTCAAACGCCTGACTGTATACCTCTCATTAAAACTTGGTTGTCCCCATAATTAACTGAGGATACCCCAAGCTATACATTAATTACTAGCAGATATGCAAAAAACTAAAGCATGCTTGCTTAAGCATACACTGTCAGTTCAATGCCAGAAAACATTCTACAAGAGATTACACAGACCAAGCAGATACATGTGGCAGGGACATTTCTATTAGAAACACTCTAAACAAAGCCATTTAGTACAGAGCACATTTTGCTTAAAAGATGTACACATGGCATTAGAGCAAAGCTGGGAACAGCTATAAGAACTTTAATTGACACTAAAGAAAAAACTGCCAGTATTTATAATTCTACAAAGTGTCATAATGAGTTCACTGGAAAAATCTCAGTTCCACCCTGCACATATGTGCATGATATTTTCAGGCTATTAAGATAACAAAAACTAAAAGGAAACACTTCTTATTAAGAAGTAAAACCTTTATACATGAAGTGCTACAGAAAATAGGTTTTTGTTACAACTCTGGGAAGATACACAACTGATTCTGTTAAGAAAACATGCCTCAGATACACTCCTCAAATTAATAGCTCTATCCTGTCCTTCAGGAGGAAGACATTAATTCATCACTACCAGCAATTACTATGTACAATGTGCTTGCAGTATCTCAGCTGCTTGGTTAATGAGTAGCAGGTAAAGTAAAGCAAAATCTCTCTCTAATCCCTGTCCATTCACTCTAGGAAGGAGCGAAATAAGCACAGAATACCTCTGATGCAACATCTAAGTAACCCAAAAGAGAAGCAAAAATGGGTTCTGGAAATGCTTAACCTATATTCTGTTCTACCCCATATGGCTAATGGAATTATACAAATATAAGAAACAAAAGATTTAACTCAGTAATTTTTGGATCCCAGATTCTTCTAAAGTCAAACAGAAAAATGCTGTTCTCATTATTTTATTTTTTTTAAACCCATTAGAACATTCTAATAGTTTGCAAACTGGTTATACAATATAGGAAGAATTGGTTTTCGGCACTAACCTTCAATCTGTAGTCAATTCTGTAAGTCATCTATATCAACTTCCATTCTTTGATGTTATGACAGCACTACAGACCAGCATCTGGTCTTCAAGATTTAGATTCAAGTTTTATATTGGAAATGGTATTTTCATTTATATAGTATTACATTTACATGCCAAATTTGAAAAGGCTGAATCCTCAAATCTCTTGCATGGCCTATCGCTGCTTCAGCATCATGCAAGGAAGTATGACTACTACCTTAAAGTAATAGTTTGTGCAGTAGAGACCGCATTGATAAAAAGCATTCTGAACTTATTATTTCTGTTAATACAAGTTTTCCCATAGCCACCCTTGGGGGAAAGAAAAAGTAATCTTTTTATTATCTCTATATATGCAAAAGTAGTAAAAGTTCTGGCAGTCCAAGAGTTGACAGGATCCAAATCTCTAAGATTTTTCTGAGAACTGACAGAGTTTATCTTGAGAGCAAGCCTGTGAAGCAGATACATTCAGACTCATACTTCTCTCCTCTGGTAAACAGGCAACTGGAACACCTGTATTCTCAGCCTAAACTTTTACATGTTTCAAAAACTTCCTACTGTAACTGTCCCCCACATGGAAAAAAATTCTTCAGCACCATGAACTAGCAACAAAAACAAACAAACAAACAACACAGGTCTAATCCTAAAGATAAGAACTGTAATCAAGCTAGAATGGGATCTGGAGCTGAGTGTTACTCCTTTCTCTCATACATCATTTCATTTGCTAAGGCAGTGATTAATTTCAAATTCATGCTAATGAAACACAGTACTGTCACAAATCTGGAACTACATGCGCTCCCATGAATAGCACCTTCATTTGCAAACCATATCTATTTCAAGCCTGACCCTCTTTGAGCACGTTACCAAAGAGTCCAAGGTACATAGTACATTATTATTGTAAAAGACACTATAGACAGTAAAACAATAAATGAGCTTACAGAAAATAACTTGAATTTAGAATGCTTGCCTAAGATAATTGATTTTATCATAGGGTAAATTTATGTCCTCTGTTAGTACAGCAGAAATAACTACAGGAAACATTACTACTGCATTTGAAGAATTCAGATAATTTATTTTACAGTTTTAACTAGAATGCATATGAAGTAGATTAATTAATTGTAGTTTTAGGTGCCATGAGCAAAGCCATGGGAATATTTCTGAATTTCATGTTCCTGGGACTTACTAGTAATGTACATAGCTTTGAATAATCATGCCCTTAAGCAAATTTAGAGCCTCATTAAGACTATGAGCCAGTATATACGTACAAGTTCAGTTGCAATCATGCTCCTTTCTGCAGGTCAGAAAATTCATCTGGTACATGTCTTTGCTGTACACATTGGTGTTCTGTCCTTCCATTAGGAAGGGACAGATAATTGTAAGTTACTGAAAATCATTTGTGCCTTTTATTCATTTTAAAATTTTATTTAGCTATCTCTTACATGTAGTAGGCCTCCCATGTAATTCAACATACTGCTGAACTTGGATATTTGCTTTTAGTGTAGTTTCCTTTCTACATTTACATTCATTCTGCTAGTAATAACACCACAGACATTCATTCTGTGATGCATACATCAGTTCTTTCCCTTCTGACATAGCATCTAGTGAGGCACAGAACATTTAACTCATTTACATACAGGTTGTATATCCAGCAAGAAAAAGCACAATCTTTTCAACCATGACTTCATCTATGAAGACTATTCTAAGTACAGAAGCATTAAGAGCATGAAATGCTTTTTGCACTCTGCTTTAGAGAAGGGTTAGCATATCTCTTGCTGTTAGCGTATTTTAATTTGGTTGGGAGTGGGGTTATTATTTGTCTGGTGAGAGATTTAAAGGCCTCATTTAGGAACAGAAATTAATGTGATGAACACGAAAAACATTCAGAAATCTGATTTCAGCCACCCACACAATTAGGTTTAAAGCAGCTAGCTCCAGACCAGTTAGTAGTGTCTATCTGCACAAGCAAGCCTTATTGCAGACATATTGCTTGCATATTTACTGACTTTCAAAAGCCTACCACTGATTGCAGTAGAAAACCTGCCTGTTACACTGTTTGCAGCACATTTGCTAGGTTAATCTAGTTTAACTAAGACTACAGCAGACAGAATAAAAAAGTTGTGCACCCACAAATATGCGTAGACAAAAGCACACCCCCTTAATACCACAATTTTGTAAAGGTCTAGCTCATTTGATTTTAAGAACAGGAACTGCACTTGTGCAATATTCCTCACATGATTTGTTACACTTTTGCCTTACAGGCTTCCTGCCATAGGAAGTCTTTCAGCTTTTACATTTAATTCTTTAACAGTCTCTAAGCATTTTGAAAGAACATAGTGTTCAAATACTCCTTTACAGTACATTATTTCCTTTTTCTATTGATTTCTCTTCTTGTTTTCTCAACTTTTTCATTGAAATGTTCAAAGAATGTCCTTAAGGAAGCAATAGCATATTAATGATTGTTTGGTTTATTCTTACAAGAACAGTAATTTAGATTATTTTATTATGTTCCAGACAATGATTGCCTAACCAGATAATGTAAGCAAAGCAAAGTAAACTGGAAACAGAGTTTAATTACAAAAATCATTGCTTGGAATTTTGTAGAGATGTATTTGTAGTTGAGAAATACCCAATAATTCAGTTCATAGTGCAGGGAAAGTTATCACAGTATCAGTGATGACGAGGTAATGCAGAGAAAACCTTTAGCCAGGGAGTAAATAATGCAATTGAAGAAAGGATGTAAAAAGATAGTGTTATATCACTGTAGAAGACTCCTAATCTTGGTCTTATTAGGCACAAAATTGTGCCCCAGATATAACTATTACAGTGGCCAAATGGTTTTAACTTACGAGACATGTTATTCCTCAGGAGGTACTGTGACATTTGAAAAACAGACAGATGTAAATGCTCTTATTGTCTCTTTACTTGCATTATAGCAATCAAATGGTGTCAATCCTTACTTCAGTCCAACATACCTTAAGATGATCTTCTGGAACCATATACACAAGTCTTAAAGGCAGCTTGCATCACTGCTGGTGTACAAAGTAGGTCCTAGTCACTTCAGACACCTATGAACATAGAATTAGATACAGATAAATCAGTCTCAGACCACCAGGAAAAACGCAGCCCAATAGCTTTAAGTTGTTCGGCATCTCGTACAGGTAGATTTAGGGGACAGGTTGTGGGTTCTTTATTTTTTTACTTAAACAAATTCAAGAACAGTACATCTATTATCATTCCTATTTATAGATACTGAAAGACACCCCATGAAACCAAAAGGAAGGCAAGAAGCTGGCACTGATGAAGATAGGCTGAGAAAGCATATCTGCTAAAATTTTTGTTCTATATACAAGTGCATGAATGACCATGTGTCTCAATTCATTCCGTTAACAGTTTCATGACATAAACAACTGTATCCCACCTTGTAAAGTGTATCCCAGGGTCCTGAGAGAATTGGCTGATGCAGTTGCCAAGCCATTCTTCATCATATTTCAGCACTTAAGGGGGCTTCTCAGAATGATGGAGAGAGACTTTTTACCAGGGCCTGTAGTGACAGGACAAGGGGCAACAGTTTTAAACTGAAGGGGGTAAGATGCAGATTGGTTATAAGGAAAAAAAATTTACAGTGAAGGTGGTGAGACACTGGCATGGGTTGCCCACAGAAGCTGTGGCTGCCCCATCATTGGAAGTGTTCAAGGCCAGGTTGGGTGGGGCTTTGAGTAACCTTATCTAGTGAAAGATGTTCCTGCCCATGGCAAAGGGTTGAACTAAATGATCTCTAAAGATTCATTCCAATCATTCTCTGATTCCCTAGTCAAGAAAGAAGTCTCTGTAGATCAGCAGCAGTCCTCAAAGCTTCCACCCCCCCACCGCACCCTCCTCCCAAAAAATAAAAATCTATGAGCACATCAACAGTATTGTGAAAATAATTTCCTGAAAGAACAGCGTCTCTCCATAAGGACTACCCCAACCACATGAATAGAAAGATTCTGGGGTAAACTCTTAAGATTCACCATTACAGAACATTACTCAGCCACATAAAATGAAGTCTACTGAAATCAATCTGCTTCGCAGCAGGAAGTGGAACTCTTGACCTATGAAGTAAAAAGACAGTTATGTTCTGAGTTTGGGGAGGGTTGGT
>NW_009912515.1:0-53042 GCF_000696875.1 Nestor notabilis | reverse complement strand
GGTGGAGTGGGGTGCTAAAAGATAATTCATACATTGGGTAAGACTTGTTCTCAGACTTTAGCAAGACAAATGAATAATACCTCATTACAACATCACCACATCCTGTATATTATTGTATAAATCTAACTTCTGAGTTGTCACTGATATATTTTATAAGAATTAACTGTAGAAATTTAATTATTTTTCTTATTCCACAAATAACTTGGCCTTTCAAAATATTCTATGTATACAGACTCCATATACAAATTACATACGCAGATTTCATAGCATACCTGTTGGTATTGGAATGAAACATCTACACTAAACCGAAAAATATTAACTTGCTTTCTTACCCATTACTAATTCAATGGAGAATTTTAATATAAATAAAAATGACAAAATAGTGCATGGGATTAATTACCTCCCAAAACAGTATTTGATCCAGTGTGCAAATAACACAGGTTATAATTATTTAAAAAATAATTTACCTGCATTTATAAATGCTAAATCTTATCTAGACACCCAGTAACAGTTTGAGATAGAGCAAGATTACAGGATTATGAATGATAACACATCAAGAAGCTTTACTTTCTCTCCATATTTCTAAAAGCAACATCCTTTTTTCCTTATTCTCAGTTTATTTGCACTACTTTCATCTTTTGATGTAAATATTTTACCCTCTGGAAGTAGTGAACAACATGACAGTTCGTGTTCATTTCATTTTAGCAGGCACCCCAGATCTTATCCAGGTGTACACTGATACATCATACAACTCCAATTTAAATGTACTTTCACTGACCTGGTGAGCTAAGTTGCTTATAAATCATCACCCCTAAAGGTGTTTCTTGGCCCAAGATATGTAAGAATCAAACATTTCCATATGAAACAACTTTTCCAATAAAATCACACTCAAGATTGAAACCAAATGTTAACCAATAAGATTAATAAGTAAATAAATAAAAATTGTTTTCATGGAATCTTAGGAATTGAAAGGACTCAAGACAATCTCCATCACCTAATGCCTCAAAATAGTTGATACATAAAGTTAAGATATACATCAAATTGCTTCTCCTTTAGCCACAAGGCTTACTAATGCTCTAGTAGACAAATTAGGTACAATTTCCCCATGACAAATTTGTTCTGACTGTTATCTTGGTTTTAAGTTTACAAATACTTTGGTCATTTGTGATAACTAACTTCCAAAACCAAAAATTCCAATGGATAATGTACAAGTCCCAAATAATTCATTAACAGGCAGTAATATAAAGCCTCAGTACAAATACATTAGATCTGTTATTCTGCTGTCAAAGGGATTGCTTGCATGTCTCTTGCATATGTCAGCCTCGAGTGAGAAAATTAAATTGACTCTTAAAGAGCCAGGTTAAGTGTCAGAAAAAGGTGCTCATCTCATCATGCAGATAATGATCAATTCTTGCTATTGCAATCAATTGCAACTAGTTCTTATTGAGTTAATGTCTATGTGTCATTATGATAAGATAGTTATATTTTTAAAAAGAAGCCACTGGTAAAGCAGGATAATATTCAAGTCCTTGATTTTCTTCTTACCTGACAGAGCTGTTTTGGTCAATTGTGAAAGATTCCTAATATAAAATCAAAAAGCCTACTGACATTTGAGGTTGAGCTTTACTCATCTGTCCTCTTCCTGGAGCCTGAAACTTTGACATAACATTAATCCTGAGCAGCTGCTTTACTGAAAATACTGCATTTGTTTTGGAAAGCTATTCTAAAAGTGCAAGTAGGCAATTAATAAGCAAACACATAATTTAACAAAAACCTTAGCAAAAGCTTGAATCCTTTCCTGATAGTCATATTAATTTTGATGAAAACTTTAAACTAGAATAGCCTCTGGAATAACCTTCCTCTTCTCAGTACTACTGCATACTGCCCCCACAATGCAGATTGCTAATCACCTGATCCCAGTCTTTTGCAAACAGTAATGTTGAGCTCAGTGCTGTCAAAAATAGCAAATAATATGAAGATACAGCAACAAATTTAGAAAATAAGCAGTTGAAAGAAAACATGTTTTCCTTGCTAGACTCAAAGTTTCAGATTTCTGTCACTGCTAAAATCACTGACTGTTGTTCCCTTAAGTAAATTATCAATCCACTGACAAGTGTGAGTTACTGGTGTACATATTCCTTCCAGATGTTATATTTTCCATAGCCCTCTTGATAAGAAAAAGCACTAGCAGATCTTATTGAGCTTGATATTATTAGTGTATGTCTATAAATATAAGCAAAGATAAAATGCCCTTAACTATTACATCTTCTTTACTCTTTTGATTGTGTTTAGCACTAGCAGATGAGGTTGGTTTTACCTTCTACATCTCCTATATATTGTTCTGCCCCAAAAAACCTCCAGTAATTTCTGTACTATATTCTCTCTTTACATTCTCAGGATAGCAACAATCAGGGCAAGAAAGTTGTATCAGAAGCAAAAAACATTATCCATAAATCCCCAGCTCCTAAATAATTCATTGTTTAAACTCTGGCATGTACAGTCAAAGCATTCAAAAGGCATAATCCTTCAGTAGCCTCTTCAAAGGCTTGTCACCTGATGCTGGGACCATGATAGCACTTGTCACAGTGTTGTTATTGTCAAATTACTACTTGTGTCTTAAACATAAAGTAGAAGTCTACCTGGTCAAATAACTCCATATGTAGTACAGACAGCAAAGTATAGATGATACTGAAGAGGGTGACAAATTGGAAAGGATGACAGCATATGCAAAAAGATAGTATCAACAAAATCATTTTAAAGATTTCCAGTGGTAGTTTCTTGGAATAAGAGAAGACAACAGAGTATATGAATTTCCATAACAGACAGTAAAAGATATCCAAGGATTTAGTGGTTTATCATATCACTAGTAACATAAAATGGAATAATTAGTATAAATAAAATATTCAATAAGCATTCCTCTGTACAAGAAAAGGCTTTAAGTATACATGCAATCCAAAAGTGACAGTGTCAAAAGAGAAGATTGTTTAGTAAAAGTGTTATTATCCATGGAGATGTGTTGCTTCTCAGGGTTCAGGTATGTGATATTGCCACCCTCCATCAAGTCATTCTCTTACAACCATTGGACAAAAGGGCTACATCTTAAGCAATGAAGCAAGAATACCTAGATCCACTAGAGAAAAAAAGGCCACAGCTGAATTAAGTGTAAAAGAAGATCCTCAACGAGCAACAATTTCACATTTTGCCCAGACCTTCAGAGTAATTTGAAGCTACAATCATTTCCTAATCATACAGCTTATGAAATTCTCAGTGTATTCAGAGACCCCATTTAAGCAGTCATTCAGGGAGGCCTCTTTCTCCCTGCACCGGATATTGAGGAGCCTTGTGTAGGACAATTACCTCTAAAGTCTCCAAAATCAGTTCTAGCTTAGGCTCACTGTGTGACATGAAACAGTCTGAATTAAAGACAAAACTAAGTGCCCAAAGCTGATGTAGCAACATACCGTTGGCCTCAAATACTTAAAATATCCAAATATACACTGCAGGTTGTCATGGGTTCCAAGTCCAGAAATGTTCTAACTTGCAACAGTTTCTCAAAGTTTGAGTCTGCATTTTGTAGGAATTCTGGAAACTTATCCTAGTTTCTGTTCATGGAATGTATGAAAGCTGATATAGATCTCAGAAACCAAGCTGAAGAGTTTTGTGATTAATGCCTTATTTCACTTGCTTCTTTACAGGGGTTACAGTCAGGCTTGTTTTTTGAAACAGGCAGATCAGAGCAGAGGAAAGAACATTGCACTGCACTCTTCCTGTATGCAAGTCATACAAGGAGCTTTTATACTTACTATACAAGTTATTCCTACTGATTATTAAAGAAGAAATATTAAAGAAGAATTTATATTTATTATAAAGGAGAATCTATACTACATCCTCCTAAAGCAGGGAACAATCACATTTAAAATTAGATCAGGAAAAAAAAAAAAAGCAAAAGGAACATTCTATCAGTGAATGTTAGACAAGTAACACTACTGCACTAGTAGCCTCAGTTACCCCATGATCGGTATTTAGTATCACTCAGCCAGACAAAAGAACAACTTCCAGATGCTCACATCACCAGATTATATTTCAGAAAATGTCGTGTGAACACAGCCCACCTACCAGGGAATTTGGGTTACAACAGAATGAAGCACAAATTCAGAGACCAACAGTAACCAAGTAGTGCCAAGTAGCAATTACCCGAGCATTACACATACGTGCTAGCCACTTGAATACAAAAGCTTAAGTGCTAGAATTTTTTGTAATGAGATTGAAGGATTTTTAGTGTACTGGCAGTGAGCTTGATTATATGCCAAACGTTTTCTTTAGTTTTATCTACATACTTCCATTTTCTAAATGAGCATGTAAGAAAATACCCATAGCACTTCTAAAGTCTACATCTGAATCTCTCTCTTTAGCCTAAATTCAAAGCCCTTTCATTTTCAGCAAACACTATGTCTTTTCCCCTATCACAGCAAGCACAGCTCATTAGTAAGAATATGAGAGATTCATAAAAAAAGACAGGTAGCCAAAACAAGTCTGAAAATCTCTTCAAATTTGAATCAAACCAAAACTGGAAAAAAGCCCCAGCAACAAACAAAATAAACCCCAAAAATAAAAATGTGTGTACTACCTTTACAAAGGTGAGCCAAAACAGCAAAACAAACTTACGTGAATCATACTGATTGTTCTAGTGTTCACTCAAAGCTTTGCAATACTGTTTGATTCTAGAAATTGTAATCAAATGTTTAATTGCTGCAATTGTTGAAAAACATCCCCTTCTACAGATGTAGAAAGGTTATTTCCTCAGGCTCAGAACATTAACATTTTAACAATTATTCATGCTTTCACACAATCCTTGAGTCTCTCTTTTCTGGAACCATGCCAGTAGCATTAGGAGTGGTTTCCTCTTCTAAATTTACCTCTGCATAGCTTTTGGAACACACATCACAGCTGCAGTTCAGAATTTTTCCCCAATTCCTCTATGTGAATTCAGAAGTAACACAGGATAATAAAAATAAACCCTCAAAACTATGCTTTCATGATTCAGGGAAAACTTATTTTTCCATTCTTTCTCCCTGTTAGACCAGCCCACCTTAATAACCAAAGCTACCTACTCATTACCTAATTATTTTTCAGTCTCTCAGAGGAGGATGTTCCAAACACCATTTGATTTATCAGATACTAAGTAAGTAGGGTAGGACTTTTCATCAGGAAAAGAGATGAGTATAGAGAAAAGACCTCTATAAAATCATAATCCATTCAGTGACAAGAACTAAGGGGCATTAACGTAGACAGCAAGTACAATGGGGAAAGGAATTTTAAGTTGTAGAACCTACTGCTATACGTAGTAAATGCTTGAAAACAAAAGCCTCTATACTTACTAAACAAAGCAGCACCTTTGGTTCAGAAAGTCCTTCAGCTTCAGATTCTTGGAAGCAAAGAAATTAACATGAGAAAGTATCATTATATATTTGTCCCAGTTTTATACTCTTCAGTTGTTTGCTTTTGGACACTTGAGAAGATGCTTCTGACAACACAAAGTCATTGGTCTGACTAGTACTTTTTAGGTCTAGTAAAAGCTTAAACACAGATATGGAAGATTCTGAAAAACAAAGAATTTACAAGAGAGATCAAACACCCTGTTTGCTTAGTCTGTTGAATCTAGCATAAAAAAAAAGTAGGGTTTTTTCTTAATTTATTAAATACTGATTTAAAACCATTACTTTTTCTCTTTTGGACATATAATGTCACTAAGTGAAGAAATTTGGAAACAGGGAGGTTAAGTTTTTATTCTCTTAAAACAAGTTTCAAATGCTCAGGCAACAAAATTTAGGACTCTGATTAAACATCTCCAAATTCAGTCTCCCATAAAGCTCAGTCCAACATACTAGTAATTTTTAAAGCATGTTTAGCTTGCAAGGCCTCCACGCTCAGTCTCCTTCAATATTTCTTAGATCATCAATTTAATCTTTTGTGAAGAAAAATGCTTAAAGCATTAGGGCGGGGGGGTAGGTTTAAAAAAAGTAGTAAGAAATCTGGGTTGTGTCTAAAAAAAAAAAAAAAAGGCATTAAATTCCAATAAATTCCAAGACAGCTCCTCATCTTAGTAAAATTGCTTACCAGGCATCTTTTGCAGATGTAGTGAGTGAAGTTGAGTTAGGGGCAGTTGTTTCATCATGGCTATCTACACACTCTTTACAATCACACAGACAAACCCTGGGATTTACCATACCCTTAAAGCAGAACATACAGCTTCTCTTTTCCTTCTCAGGTAGAAGTGTCTAGCACATGAAAATATTATGTCTTCAACTTGGAAAATGAAGGGCATCATTAAGTGTAGCAGCGGCAGTCAAACACATTTATGTTTTCAAAACAGAAACAATAGTTATTTAACTCCTAAAACAATTAAATATTTAGATTGCCTCATTCATTCTTCTGACTTTCAATACTTCTACTTCCAGGTATCTAAAGAGTACAAGTCACTGTTTTGTTCATTTTCAAATATAAAAAATAGACCTGAGTAGAAAAGCCACCGAAGGCAAACCTGAAATGCAGCAACGTGAACTCAGTTTTTGTAGAAGAAATAACCCAAGAACTTGCACATTCTCAAACAAGAAAGCCTGCCATGAACCTGCAAGAGCCTCTGGAGGTATTAGAACTGGGCAAACAGTCCCTGGCCAAAACAGATTCCATTCCTTCCCGGCCACTGATGCCAACTCCTATGTGTGCACCTGCAAGAAAAGAGAGAGCAAACTTACTTAACAGCTGAAAAACAGCTGTCAGCTTATTAAGCTACCACATAAACAGTTTCAGACAATAGATATAATTACTGTTAGTGGAAAACATTATCCTAGACTACAGGAAATTTGAAATAGGAGCCAAAAGTGTTCAAAAAACAAACGGTCTCACATCAACACTTCCTTTCACTGCTCACTCGCACAGTCCCTCCAATCCCAGAAGCCTAAGCAGCAACCTGTGCAAACTAATTTTGTTATGATTATTTTTTTATGTAATTCACAGTTTCCCTTCTTTCTCCTTTCATGTCCCCTTTAATTCTTCCTCTTTCCATTGGTGCTTCTGGAACACCATTTCTCAACTCTTCACACCAAAATAGATGAATAAAAGCAACTTAACTTTATACTAACTAAAACTTTTTTCAGGTTTAGATAACAGCAAAACTTAAAATAAACCTGTTATGGAACAATCCATTTTGTGAACATTTTGTGTAGTCCTATTCTGCTATTTTTTCCTGCTTCAGCAGTATATCATTGGAATTTGAAGTTCTCACAAATTTACAGGGCAAGACTAATAGCAGCAAGATGAAACAATCTAAGCAAGCGACCCAGGCCATTATTCATCATGAAGTCAACTTACATCATTTTAAGACTGCCCATCAATTAATTAGGAAGTTACGTATCTACTGTCTAGTCTCACATAGCTATTGTACTGTAAAAGGGAACTTCCAAGTATCTGACAGTAAAATAAACAGAGCAGTTACCAATATTAACTTCAGCATAAAGCATTTCACATGCTTAACACTGTCAGATGTTCTGATCCTGCCACGCTGCATTCTCAACAGGAACATCAATCAGTTAGGAAATTTTATAGGGTATCAAAGCACGATGTTTAATACAATAGTTTTCTACTTTCTCAAAGCATTAATTCTGAGATGCCTTCATGCAATTAAATGTGACCCAAATATGATATCCTTCACTGAGTTTTGAAGCTCCTGGTGCCTCCAAGCAGTAATACAGTAGGAGTTATATCAGGTCCAGCATCTGGTAGTTCAGCTCAGGGTGGGTAAATTAACAACATTTTTGTGCAATGGACTTGGATGACTTTTATTCCAAAGACCCAGCTAAAAGTAAAATTAAGTAACAAAAGAAATAGCTCAGCTAACAGCAGAAGATGCTGCATTTGTTACTCAAAAATTCCCCTTAAAGCAGGACAAAAGGTGAGGTTTCAGGCTGGCAGTTAAGAGGATCCAATGTGGAATTTAGTAGATGTCTTGAATGAAAGGGATGTCCATGATGGCAGGCAGAGAACAAGAATGAGAGAACTCATACTCTCAGTTGCTACATGGACTGTATTCTACATCTAACCAATGGGTCAGTAGTAACAGGTATAAGGCACCCCGTTTGAGAAATACAGCCAACTTGTTCAAGTTCTTCAGTCACACTCCATTACTTATGTTTAATGTAAATATTTGTAACAGTAGCCTCACGTTTTAGGAAAATAATAACCATTTGGAGGGTATTGCAGAGCTATAATTTCCCACATATTTGAAAGGTGACCAAAGTTAAAGACAAAAACCATCAAGAATGAGTAAACACAAAGAACACACATCTTGCTGAGACAAGGAGTGAAGGGAGCTGCACAAGCAGCTTTGAATAGTTGCCCTGTTCTTTTGCTTTTTCCTGGACATCTGCTCTCGGTCACTGCTAAAGATAGGACCCTGGATTAGACAGACATTTGGTCTGACTCAGTTGAAGTTCACCCCACACAAACCAATTTATTTCTTTATCATAGTTACTTTCAAGTACCAAATAATGGCATAAGGGTTGATCTGAGTTGCTCTTATTTTTTCCATAAAAGGAAAAGCAAACCTTCAAATAAAAAAGGTCTAAGTAATGGGCCTGCTATAAACACAAATTCATTAATAAACCATCATTTTTATTTACATTTCAAACTAAATTTCCCCTTACTTTTGATCATGCTGATGTCATTAGCTCCATCTCTTACTGCCAATGTGACTGCCTTCCTGTGTTTCCTAATCAGCTCTGAAACTCATGTTTTTTGTAAAGTGACTCAACAGCAAATCACTGTTTTACACATACAGACAAGTTCCAAGAATATTCTCCAAATCAGCCTCAATAGCAAAAGCCTGAAAACTTCTGGTAAGCCAGCTGGTTTGTAACTATTTTAGGGCAACATGATGTTGGTCATTCCTTGCACTTACGTAGGGTATCTTCTTTTGTACCAAAGTCAAAGGAATTCTAAGCAACTGAAGCATGTAGCAGAAAACCTCATTCCTATTCATCATCATAAATCATCCCCTTATATATAGCATATATAATCTCAACACACAATTATAAAACACGTTTTCTTGCAAAACTGTTTGATTTCACTTTTACCTATGAAATGTTAAAAAAAAAAAAAAATAAAAAAAGCAACTCACTAAAATTGGCTACTTGAGAAAAACATTCATCTTGCCAGCTGAGACTGCGAGGATTTGAGAGTAAATAAAAATACTTACTAAATTGAGCTATCATCTCAACAGGCATTTAGTACAGGAATGTGTGTTTCTCTGGTTCATTACTTGGAAGAACATCTCGTTAACTTCTGCAATGTTCAGCCATACCCTCAGAAGGTTCTCTTTTGGGTTTATATTTAATACTGCAGCTAGCCACATACAGAATGAGGCCAGGAACACAAATTCTGTAGCATCTGAATACATGTATCACAGGATTTAATTTACTGTGAGAATCGTGACATTAAAATATAAAAAGAAAATCTTCTAAAAGGAAAAAGTAGGGATCTCAGAAGTTTTGGAGTGCTGCAAGTCACAGGATATGGCAGTGAAATAAGAGGAAAGCATCCATTGTAGATTCACACAGTGAGACAAACAGGTGGAGACTAGAACTGCTAGCTATCTTCTAATGCAGCTACATCTTCATGAAGGAAGCTTGAAGCTCTGTTAAATTAGTAAATAAGAAACCTTCAATTTTTGTTCAAGAGTTCAAGCCTGAAGTACATGAAAGGAACACAGCTTTCATTCTGACAGGAACCAGATCCTCTAATCAAAGCAAATAGTTTTGGCATTCCCATAAAATGCTGATACTTAAACAATCCACTCGAGGTAACTTAATGACATTAATTTGATGTAGTAATTATTTTAAGCTCGAGTTATGCTTTTAAGCAAAATGGGGAAAAAAATAGTTGCACTACATCTGCCTACTTGTATTTCAGTTAATTGGCATTGGTCCTGTGCTGCTGCTACTCCCACACAAGCACTTGATAGCAGCAGTAGTGTATTTTAATTAAGGATGGATAAGATTGTGTGAAACATTGACTACAAGACCCTCTTTTGTAAAATTTATTTTGAAAAGCTATGCAGAATACTAATTCTTTTCCAAACGCTCTAAACCTGGCTTTCCTGGAATAGAACACGTATAATTGGAGTGGGAATGAAAGGACAAAACATAATAAACGTACTTAACAGGCCATAACCATTAACTACTAAGGGGTTAATTAACTACCAATGACAGACTTGTCCCAAACTGAGACCTGGCTGGACTTTTGCACTTCATCCCATGGAGTAGCTGAGAATCACAAAGCTCTTCATTTTGTCCAAACAGGTATTCTGCTTTGTTTAAAGGAAAAAAAAACAACCAAACAAAAACCAGAGGTTAAGAAAGGAATGTGGCCACCTGACAATGACTTAGAGGTGTCACCAGAGTCTGTCTACAGATATGACTCGCCTTTAGCTTTGAATTTAGTTTTTATTTTAGTATTATTTTTTCCCTTGGAATCTCTCTATTATTTTTGTTTTCTAGATGCTTCATGTAAGTTTCAGTTGGAGCTGAGATAATGTTCAGTAGAAATTTATTAAAACTGAATGTTAATCTCTTTGCCAGGATGTTTGCTGTTTGAATATAGTGTAATGCTCCAAGTAGAAATGGAATATCAAAGGAAAACAATATTAGTTGAAATAAGGACAACAGAACAAGCACTGGGTTATGTGAGCTTATTTGTCATCCCTCTGACACTACTGGATTCCTTTCCCCCTGAAGGAAATTTTTGTTCACTCAACAGCAAGGAAACACTGGTAGGTGGTTCTTCAAAACCATGCTGTCACAGCTGCAAATTAAAGAGTTTAGAAGCTCTCCTCAGATGGGACACTATTACAGATATAAAATACTCCTTATGTATATGCTAAGTATTTTCTAAGTGTCTTGTTCTTATGGCATAACACTTAAGAGTTTTTGTCACAGTATCTACTACACAGACAATTAGTTCTAGACTATTACAGCAGCAGGGCCCATGTGAGACTGCTGATATATCTCACAACGTGAGATCTTCATTAAAGTAAATTGATATCTGTTATTTTCCCTTTTAGTATTGGAATAATTAATATGTTGTTACAGGTATCTATTAGTTATTTTATTTTAGAAATTACTCAGCTTATTCTTAAATTTTATAACATAGTCTTAGAGGAAACTAGTCTCAGCATCTCCAAATTCTAAAACCAGCCACAACACAATGCAGATCCAATCTTCATAGATCATGTCTTGATGCTTTACTCCAAAAATTTATGCATGTTTCTCAAAAGGCTGCTTACTTACCACTTTAAAGAATAAGCTCTTACAAAAGCAGGCAGTATCAACAGTAACAGCAGCATTAACAGGACCAGCAGTAACGATAAAAGCAATAGTTAAGGAACCCTAAAATAAACGTTGGTGAGCAGAGGTAAGCTTTTTCTTTTCCCACCGTATCCAGGCTTTTCCGGGAAACTTTTGTACTTTTCACTTAAAACCAGTATTTAGCGTGTATTTGCAAGGCACGATGATGCCATATGGTAAACTAGACAGCAGCCTGACTACCACGCACTGGAGCCCAGGAAGCGGGCCCGCGGCAGTGAGGTAAGTGCTGCCCAGGAAAAGGCCAATTTCTGCTCTTTGAAGGACACCTGCTGGCTGAATGTGTGACTAAAGGTAACGAGTGCGTCTCACTGCAAAATCGCCGCAAGGGCAGTGATAAGGTGCTAAAAAGAAAGCAAACTGACCTCTGTGTATGAAGGTGAAGTTAGGCACGCCGTGACACGCAAAAGTGGCATGAAAGTTACTAGCTAAAGGAGGAAACTACTTTTTAAAATTTCCACATATATCCAGTCTTGAATAAGAGAATATCGCAGTAGAAGTTAAAGTGATTTCACATCCAAGGAAGATGTACATTCACTAATAAGTTTGACATGGATCTTTCAGTGAATAAGAACAGTCTCTGTGATAACTCTAAGAGCGGAAATTCCGAAGGGCAGGGAACTGGTAAAACTCAAGTCAGAAGTCATTCATCCACTCATTCACCACGAAGTCTCTCCCTCCTCAATGATTCTAAACATTTAAGTTTCAGTAATAAAAGTTGCTTAAGGTATTCGTCTGAAATAACTAGGATGAATTCTGGGTTATTTACTTAATTCAGCTCTTAAATTTAGTGTACATGAATCTTTCTTGCCTTTTTTTTTTCCCCTTTTAATTTTTATTTGAAAGTTGTTAATTTCAAAGAGGAACTAAATGCAAATCAGGCTCACTTGTATGTTTAGACATAACTTGAGAGAAGTGGTACTATTCAAGTGGATTAAAATACCCGATGGTAGCATTAACAACTAATAATTTTGGATTTTCCTATGTATCATTTGCTGAACTGCATCATGTTACTTGGTAAAGTAAAATACATCACTAGCATTCAGGTTTCTATATTATACAGAGAAGAAGACTGTGATCCTAGAAGCTCCCATGACAGAATCCCGCAGAATGGTTTGGGTTGGAAGAGACCTTAAAGCTCACCCAGTTACAACCCCTGCCACAGGCAGGGACACCTTCCACTAGAACAAACTGCTCAAAGCCCAGCCTGGCCTTGAACACTGCCAGGGATGGGGCATCCAAAACTCCTCTGAGCAGCCTGTTCCAGCGACTCACTACACTCACAGTGAAGGATTTTTTCTTAATATCTACTCTAAATCCACCCTCTTTCAGCTTAAAGCCATTCCCCCTTGTCATCGCTATATAATCCTTGTAAAAAGCCAGGAAACTGGTACTAGAATGTAAGCGAAAAGGAGGAACCCCAACCAAGCCATCCAAATAAGTCTGATGCCCAAATTCGTAAGTATTAGAACTCCAAGAAATTGTATTACATGTTTGGAAGAGACAGAACAACCTGCAGTTAAAACAATTCCACATTACTGCTTCACAGCCAAGTGAATTACACTTTCCTTGCAATAAGATCCTTTTGAGCTTTAGTTAACACCTAGGAAAATAAGGATATAATTAAGTAAATATTGGCTAGTACACAGACACATATACCTTAATGCCAAATCACAAGACCTCCAAACATACTAAGAAACAGATGTGATGATTATTTTCATCCTTCATGTTGATATTCTAAAGACCCATGCCCATTACAAGGGAACGGGGGAAAGTCTTAAGACCAACTACTGGACTCAAAAATTCATTGATAAGTTATTTCTTGAATATCAATATTACTATTCATGGGATGGGATTCAAAACTTGTACTTTTACCATACTCTTCAGCACGAGGCATTTTTATTAACTATACTGCAGTATTTATAACTTTAAATTTCTGTAAATGTCTTTGAAGTGCAAAGATCATGAACATTTTCCTTGTTAAAATGCAAGACTATCTCAGGAAATATTTGTCACCTTAAACACATGTCAAGAAAACAAGCTGTTATATGTTTACTAACAACAACAATGTAGCTTGATCATTCCCTATATTCTGGTATAAGATATTACAAGAAAGAACAAAGAGGAACAGTAAACATCAAAATTGATGGACTACAAAATAAGAAAAGTTTTTAACTGAATATATGAACTATGAAGGGAAAATCATACCTGTTTGGGAAAATATTTGTAGGAGTGTGGGGGGAAAGAGTGGGAGAAAGGGAGATGGGAAGAGACAGAGAAAGGAAAAGGAGACTGACAGACACAGGTGCAAGTGGACAGAGATTAAAGGGACAAGTCTTGTCAGCCATCACCATCTAACACAGAGTGGGCACGCTTTACAATACACTGTGGTTTCAGCCACACCACTCTGTCGTTCCTTTATCCCAATGGCAGCTGTACCCTGGCCACACGCACATACAGCCTCCTCTTAACCTTACAGAATAAGTATGGAAACTCAAGGTTTTAGCATCTAAGGAACTGAAAAAGAGATCAGATGCTTATGATTCCAGCTTTGCTTTCATATAAAACATGCTGGCCTTCTGGAAAAGATTACTAGAAAACCAAGAAAGCTCTATTACAGAAAGGAAAACAATAGTTATGTTTGTAACCCATATTAAGTATATGTTATGATGGTTTAGTAATGTCACAGACATTTTAAGAATCAGGGAATGGTTTGTATTAAGCATGGACACTTACAGAGAACATGAATCCTTTAAGCAAGCAATGGGAATTTTATTCAGTTTTCCTTAGAGGAGACCCCTGAAAACAAGCAGAGAGCACATGCTTTTTAAAATAACTGGGTAATTTGTATTCGCATTCATAGACATGCACTGATTTCAAGCTAGCAGTTCTGAGATAGCGATTATTTGTACAATGTAAGTATTTTAAGTATTTCAAATACTAGCATAAAACCTCAGAACCCATATTAAGTAGATTTAGTTCTTTAATCAACTCCGGGAACACAAAATACTTAGAACATTTGTCTAACTTCACAGCAAGAAAACATTCTATTCCCAATTAAGGCATTTATGCATATATTTACATCAAGAATAGTCAAACCATGTAATTTTAAGCCTCTAATTTAAGTTGAATATGTTGACTCTTAAAAGGAGCTCCTGAGTTAACATCTCAAGTAGAAGCACTTGCACCAAGACAGTTGAATGCCGAAAGATGTGAATACTCCATTGGCCAGATACTGTTGTATTTCGACAGCTTCATCTGCCCCTTTACAATAAAGCTTTATCTGATCATCCGGAGTAATAACTGAAAAAAGGCAAGAATTTAAAACAAAAACTGTAATCTCCTTTGTTGGGGCTTTTGTGTGTGTTTTTTTAAAGGGTTGTTTGAACTCCCAGGTCTAATTACAGTTTTATTGTACATACCAATAAAAAATAGCCATTACACAGAAACAGTCCAAGTGTATTTTTAAAAGGAACAGAAGGTATCATTATGAAAAACAACATTATTTCAGTATGAGAAAGGATTTGCAACATGGAGTGAAACTTTCAGCTTAGTTTCCATTACAGATCCAGTTTTCTCAGTCCACAAACTTAATATTTTAGGCTATAATATTACAAGTTGCAAATCGTAGCTAATCTTTGCTCTACAAACCCTGTTTTCAAGAGTCATCTTTTTTCCTCCTTTCTTGGGTATTCCTCCCTATTTTTCCTGTATTCCTCTTTCTTCTTTCCTCTTGACAGACATTAGACAGTTTCTTGAATCACTGCCACTTGTTTCCTTGGAATAGTCTTTTGCTCTCAAGGTCAACATCAAAGAAAGCAAAAGCAAAAGCTCTAGAAAGACAGACTGAAGTGGCAGGTGAATATAAATCTTTATATGCTAATGAATATGTAATAAACTGATACTATTCTTACACTTATTTCTCCTTAGTAGATTAATACAATGGAAAGAAGTTTCGGTGTGTTTTTTGTTGTTTTTGGTTTTTGTTTTTTTTTTGTTTTTTTTTTTTTTAAGAAAACGTATGTTTAGCTACAGGAATTTTCAATAAAAAGTTGGATCCTTACATATAACAATTTTTTCAAAATACTGTCTGAAATCAATGGTGATTAAAGTTTAAAAAAGGGAACCACTTAGTTATTGGTGTAGTCTTCGTTCTAGTTAAGAGCTATAGCAACAGCAATGAAGCTACTACTTCCACAAGTGGTGTTACTATACAGATTTTTAATTGTTTTTAACTAAAACAAACCAGATGAATAAAGGAACTAAAATGGCCCACCTGAATTTTGTCAGTATATTTAGCAGCTTATAAAAACCTACCTGCAAGTTGACTTAGATGATGCAAAACCAAGACAGAACATCTAAACTTTTTGGAGGAGAAACACAAAGCAGTCTGAGTACTTCAAAGATAAGCAGCACCATGGTATATGGCACTTACATCTGTAGGTTTTGTCCTGATAATATTTTCAACATGTTTTTAAATAACGGACTAAAACAGTGAATACATTAATTATCAGCAATAGCAATGTTGATACTCCGCGCTGGGAGATGAGCATGCAGCATCACTGGCAAGAGCAAAAGAAGATCAGAGCCTTAAGTGATGTAAAGATTTATAACCAACTATAATCTAGTGAAATAGCCTAGCCAGAAAATGTGTCCACAGAAAAAACACCTAATGTGTCATTTACTGTTCTACAGTAATTAATTTTATTATGTTATCTTGAAAGCTCAGAAAAAGTAGTTGTAAAATTACCTATTAGTCAGTTTTTAATATTAATGTTGTTGGGGGCTCATAAGCATACAAGCTGAGTGACTATGAGAGGAGAGAAAAAGAAATATTCATTAAAACTTTAAGCACCTGAATTTGTCAGGCAGGTTCTCCAAGCTCCAGTTGCAGCCCTTGAAGAGAAGCCAGCAGATACATGAGACTTCTCTGAATCATTTGTAAAAGGATCTTAAAGAAAAAAAATCCACTGACTTCAGGGGGAAACTTATGAGGCTTCCTAGCTTTGTTTTACTTGATTACATCAGGTGCCAAATTTGACTCACATGAATACCTCCTAGGCAACTTGCATTGGTTGGCTCCAAGAAGTAAGGCAGCCTTATGCACCACAAATACAGATCTCTAAATCCACGGATAATAGGACTAATAAACAGAAGACTGGCCAATAAGATCCATATCTTTGCTTTTAAACAAAGATTACACATTGCAAGGAACATGTCTTACTGGTCTTCTGAGCTCAGGTTGCAGATTCACCTGACAAGTGCTTTTCCCCTAAAGAAAAATATCACTCAAACTATCACAATAAAACAAACCTGTTCAGATTTTCAAGAAAATGGGAGGGGAGGACTGAAAAAAATCACTTTATTATTCTGCCTGTGATTGAGCTCCTAATTTTCTTGACCCATAAAGCCAGGCTGCATTATGATAGATCACTTTATTTCTCTAAATGTTTTTGCAAAAATAGAAGTGATCCTCTGGCTAAATGCTGTAGACCGCAGACAGAAAACTGAGGCTCAAGACAAGTACAGTGCAAGTTTAACCATGGAACACAGCCTGTGTTTATTTAAAGAGTATATTGGAATGCCAGTGATTCTTTTCAGCTGTCCCATTACTTTTTCTCCCCTAAACTTTTGTTTAATTTTTTCCATGGTCCTAATTAGGCAATGCTCAAATTTGGAAAAACCAGCAAACATGCAGTACTGTGCAGCAGATGGCAAGATATTCTAGAGATTCCATTAACAGCATCTTGGACATCATGTGATATAAGACAAAAGCAAACGCTCATAGCAGCCAACTGGAATCAATTCCTCTACAGTGACAACAGAGATGCAGGAACAGAAAGCTGAGAGTGAAATCACAGGCCACCCACATATATAGAAGTACCCCAAGTTTGGTCACTGGTTCCATATTAAAGCACTTCCCCCTAATTCACATACCCTGAAGGTTAACAGTGAAGTGCAATATAAAATGTCAAAGCTGAACTACACTGGTTAACATAACATTGCTAAACTGTGTAGCTTAATGCAATGTGCAATAATTGCCTGTTACACAATCTAAAGCACATTTGGTTTCACCCGCCCCAAAAGTATGTATTTCATTTTGACAGAAATAAGTTCTTTCAAATTAAAATTGTTACTAGAAATGTCATTTAAGATCTCCCATCAGGCTGCAATATATCACACAAACATTTCTTTTCTTGGCAGATTTTGTTTTCACTTAGACAAAAATCCTCTATCATGAGCAGTATGGTTTTTATTATATGTACATCACTGGTTACTTATTTTCTTCATTACTATTTTCAGTGTCTTAAAGCTGATCATAAAAGCTTTTCTCTAAGCTGATACTTAGATTACTATACACATAATTCACATGAACTCTTTCATAAGTAAATTTTTCCAGAAAAATGAGCAAGAAGATGATCCAATTCAGTTTAATTCATTATTTAGTCTATTTGATTCATACTGTCCATGTATCCCACACTTATCACAGTCAAATCTGAATACAAAGGACAAGCTTTAGAGCTTTGAGTTTCAGCTCTAATCCACACCATTCCATTTTAGACACAGGCACTGACTGGCCAAACTGGCCTGTCATGTCCCTATCTTTAAGAACTCCATCTCTTCACAACCAACAAAATTCTCTGGAGAACTTTATTGTGTGCACTGAAGAGCCCTTTGGAAGAATCTCCCGATTCTATTTTTTTATTTTCTGACCTTAAAAGTAATCCAGGGAAACAAACTGAAGTTGAGCAAGATTAATATACTGCTTTGATCTACTTGCCTTGACTATGGTTTAGCTATTTGCCTGTGTTACTCAACCTGTTATCACTGGATTTCTCTCCCATATTTCAATTTATACTGGCAAATTACAGTAAATAAACCCAAAAGTCTTTAAAGATTTCATGGAGCTGTTGTTGACCAAGCAGCTGACTCCTCAGCAACACTGCCATTTTATATACAGAAATAAATGTCAGTTATTCAGTGTTGGGTTTGTTTGTGTAGGATTTTATTCACCAGCATTATATGAAAAGAAATATTTTAAGATCTCAACACTAGAAGGTTCTAGAGTATAGCAGAATAAATTTAATGGAGTCTGTTCACAGCTACTTCAGGCTGGCTGCAAGCTAGAATTCCTGAATTTCATCCCCATTCCTCTTAAGCATTATATGACTAACATACCTTTTTTTACTCTAGGTTATTCACTTGTAAAATGGTTTTAGTGATTTATAGTCCAAAAGACATTCTACATAAGCTAAGCTTTTTTCCATAAGAAAGCAAAGTATTAAGAATGAACTGTTGCAGGTTATGGAATATGACAGTAATACAAAGTATAGTTTGTCCAGTCTCATCCATGTAACTTAAAATACCATAAAACATCACAGTAATGGATGATAATAGGGCAGGGACAATGCAGGGCAGTCAGATTTACAACTAATTCCTGGCTAAAAATCAACACTTGAGTTTGGCTACCCTATGGTTTCATTTTTAAAAGTAAGGATTTGTGTTTATAGTCTTCGATTTCAGTTTTTCATTTTTGTGAACTGTTTTAAATTAAGATAAACATAAATACACTTCCAGTCCTGTTGCTATCAGGAGAATTAAGTACTAAAAGATGGATATTTTGCTAAACAAGATACTTTATTTTTCTCTTTTTCCATTTCATGATAAGTTGTCAAAATGACTACATGGTATTGAATGTTTCCTTGTAAAGGACTTTTAAACCTTTTGCTAGTATAGAATTTAGTATTAACAGTCATGAAAATATGTAAACTTTCCATAAGTTACATAAAACAGATCACAGCAGCAGTCAAAAATCAGACTTCAAGGCAAGACTGTATTAAATGCAAAATGACATACACTATACTTTCATCCAGAAATAAGACCAAAAGATACTTACTTGGAAAAATTGTAATGCCTATAAAATTCTAGTAAGAAACTAAAGAAATGAACCCCAGTTGACGTAAATATCTGTCCCAGTGTTAAAAGTATCTGCGTGGATTTAACAATTGTCTAAGTTTAGGCAGAACTACCCTTTTTGTTTGTAGACAAAGAATGAGATTTATTCAAGACAAAGCTAATTTTCATCATTATTAAACGCTTGTAAATATACCATTACAAAAAGACCCTTTGTACTGTCCAGCATAGCCTGTGTGCTCAGTAAGTCCTGAAAACAAAGAAACAAAGTTAAATGGTTTTGGGACTAATAATTTAATATTCTTTCCACAAAACTTGTTTGGGAAGTCATGCATGAGTTTAGAAATAAGTGCCATGTAATGTATAAACAGAGCCTTAACAAACCCTTTTCTATATTCCAAGAAAGGACATAACATCCCCTGAAACTCATCCTCATTAACATCAAACTTTGACAAAAACATAGGAAAACAATGTTTCATTCAAACTACAAGCATGCCAAACAATGAAGCAAAAGCACTTAGAAAGTCCATGTTTGCTACCAAGTATTCATGACCATGTAAAATATTTTTTAACTCATATAGATGAGTCAAATCAACTCCTTATATTTATAATAAGCATGTAATGCATTACCATAATCCATCAAATGAAGTTTAAAACTCACATATGCCAACTGTTCTCCTGCAACAATCTGGAGAATGATTTGCTAGTATTTTGCACCAGAAAATACTTCCCATGGTGCAAAAGCTATAACTGCATAATGTATAAAAATGTATGCAAAATGTGTAAAAAGCAGTGGTGCAAAAGCTATAAATGGAACTAGGAGCATTGTAAAGTTAGAACTGAACAATAGGAGTTATAGCATGTCCTTCTCTGGCCTCAAAGAAGAAACCAAGCTATTAAAAAAATTCTGAAAGCACCGATATCCCACAGAGCAATGCACGTAGAACTTGCTAAAACAGTCTGAGTATTAAAACAGCCATTCTCTACTCAATTAATGCAAGCTTGTTTTTCATTACAACTAAGTCCATGAGGTATAGTGTGTTGTACCAACACAGCTAGACTGGTTTTAATATTACAGGTTATGGCATATATATATATGTATAATGTATAAATTCATGGCATCTTGAGTTTGTGTAACAAACTAGTATGAGCATCCAATGGTTCTTTCAATCCAAATATCTCCTGACTAAAAATTTTGATCCTACCTGAACGAAATACACATCATTTACACATAAGATAAAGTATTTATCATGGAACACAAGTGATATGATTTTTCAGTTATACTACAGAGGGCTGTAGTTTAACTGTACTCCAGTATAATGTATTCCATGCATACAAAATTGGTTTTAATTTACAGTTAGTACTGGGTTGTCTGGAAAATACTAGGAGTATGAAATCTTCTGTGGAAAAATTGTCAACGTATCAGGTGCCCCAGGGCAGAGTAGTAGCCATCGGTTTTATGATTAAGCAGTTGCTTCTCTAGAGGTAAAAACATTTCAAATTTGAGTAATAAATATTGCTTTGTTAAATATTGGTAGGGTGAAAGGTCTCCAGACATTCCAGAAAACAGTTTCAAGAAGACATGTAATGTCTAACAAATATAAGGCTATAACCTAGAGTTCTGGGACACTCCAAAACTTTACTCCAACCTACAAATTAAAGATTTCTTGTTTGTACTTTTTCCTCTATAAACTGCTAGGAGATAATACAGAGAAGAGGACAATGGCTTAACAAAAATATTGCTTAAGTGCTTGATGCTAAAGTATAACAATCGTCTGTGTTGAGAGAGTACAGGTCATATTTCAAATGCATTTATAATGCTAAGGGACTCTTCAGCAAAAGCTGGTCTTTTTTTCCTATTTCTTCTCAGGGCCACACAGTTACGGCTTTAGAACGTTTTCAGGAGCTGCACATGAGTCAAGGGGAAGTTGCTTCAGATCATTAAAGAAAAATGAATGGGGGGATTAAAGCTGAAGGCTTTAGGAAGGAATAGAATGTGTGAAAATTCCTCTAGTGCTGATGTGGGAAAAGAAAATCCCTTCATCAGGTCAGCCTAGTTGACTTAACTGCCCTATAGGCTACAGCACTGTCATCTCCAAACCCTTACCAGGTTTTTAAAACATAAAGCCACATACAATACTCCAGGATGTAAGATGAGTAGTTCTTAAGAAGTCTTCTCAAGCAATAATTCTTAAGCTTCACAATATGAAAAATAAAAGTGCCTTTCGATATTTAAAAATCGTTCTAAAGAGCCCTTCACACCGAGTGACAAAATGAAACAAACCAGAAGGAAAGCAAAAAGAAAAGAAAAATAAGATGAAAATTCTGACAAACAAATTAACAAATTCTTGCCTCAGGTAAAGATGTAGCCAAAAATTGGCATCCATGATACCAGTTTATTATGACACACTGATTATGCGATTTGCGTAGTAGAGATGTTATATGAACATGATTCCTTTGAAACAGAGGTATGTTTGTGAGCAGACCTGCAGTCTTTTTAATCTATGTAAGGTAAATCTGCACAAATTAGCAAGTTTTCCATACATCCATGTACCACCTTATACTGAAGGACCTTAAATTTCATCCAGATCATAGCAGTGTTTGATCACAACCTCTTTTTTGCCACAGCACTACAAAATACATATACAGAAGTTTAATGTTCTCATTAACTCTTATATTCATCCATTTTTTGTTCTGTAATCTATGCAAAAGAAACCTTCACAATTAATAATGGTTTAAGTTTCAGATAATTATTTAAACTTTCAGTGGTATAAAAATCCCAGCATTAAAACACAAAATTTTTTGTTCTGTAATCTATGCAAAAGAAACCTTCACAATTAATAATGGTTTAAGTTTCAGATAATTATTTAAACTTTCAGTGGTATAAAAATCCCAGCATTAAAATACAAAATTGATGCCTAAGATTATTTACTGAGGTTGACAGGGTGCTCATTTATTAGCAAACCTTCCTTAAATGTAGGTATGAAATTTCATTTTTTCTTTTATTGGTGGCATAAGTCTAACTTTTTCCGTAAGATTCCTCAGTGATTCATACAGACTAAAACAGCCTTTGACAAACCACTGCATGCATTGAGTACAGAGCAAAAATAGTGGTTGACAGAGAAAGGAAATAAAAACAAGCAAAGCAATGTGAAAGAGGTAGATAAATGACATGAAAGCAGAAATGAGACAATAGGCTCTTTCACTTCCTTGAAAAATATTTCCTGTTGCCAGAATTTGCAATGATCTTCTATACTGGCATTCGTTATAATGGAGGAAAAAGACCTGTTAATCGATAAGTATTACTTTAACTTCAGGACCTGAAATAAAGGGGAAGCCTATTAACATTCTTCCCAAAGGTATGGTGGGTGTAATGATGCAGCTTTGACAGGCTCTTTAATGCCCAGTAGAGCAGCACGTCACATACCTTGTTTTCTGCAATCATTAAGAGTTAATTGAGTGCTTCTCAATAGCAGTAACATAACAGTACTGAACTACTGGAGTCAATTTCAGAACAAAAATACTTAAGGCAGACAGGTTTGTTTTGCTTTTAGCTTAAAACCTAATTTACTTGTTTTATAGACTGAAAAACCAGTTTAGGTATTTGTGTAACTGTGAAATATGCTCTGCACTATCATTGTACTTCGTCATTCGGCTTACACATGCACAATAGTTCCCTTTAATACTGATCCAAGTACATGTTGTTCTGGAAAGAGTTCAATAGCAGCATTTTCATCTAGAGCCAGAACGCACTAGTTTTCCATTTCTACTGTCTTCTGTACTTGTCTTAAGTGGGGAAAGGTACATTAGTTGCAGCATCTTTAGCTTAATTTTATTGAGTTTTACAGGTGCACTAATGCATTTGGATAATCTTTAAAGAAAAGATATCTAGGAAATACAATTATCTTTAGTATTATTTCTCCAGATACTTTGTAGTCAAAAGCTTAGGTCAAAATAGAAGTTGATTGAGATGGAAGTTTTAATCTTTACTAGCAATCTAAATGGAATCCTAGATCCACAGTCTTCAGTTTTATATCCCAAACAAATGCTATATTTCATAGTACACTCGTATCTAAGTGACACTGCCTAGACAAACTACCAGTAATCTATTAAGAATTAAATCAACAGTTAAAAAATATTAGTCCCAACAAAAGCTTGGCTACCAAGTTGTGCTCAATACAAATATTAAGCACAATCCTGTCCCAGTTCATCAGTCTGAAGACATCCTGAATTGTGGGCTGCCTTCCTTGAAAGTAACAAGTCACATTGAAACCTGCTAGGTAACATTCAAAGGGAACCAATAAGCACTATTAAAAACCCCAGCCAGTTGCTAGCAACAGGTATCTCTGACAGGCTGTGAAATGGAGTGAGAAGTCAAAGTTGTGGTTCCATGTTTGGTACTGACGTTATTTTCTTACTGAAGAAATACAGCTCTTAAGCCAAGAAACAGTGCCTGGCTTCACATGAATATGACTTGCAAACAGTAACACACCATCATGATTCACAAAGCCTTGCTTTGGATTTCTAAATAATCTAGCCAAAGGTTTTTTTTAAAAACAGGTACTAGTAAATGACCAGTCTGGCCATTCAGTAAATAACATCATACATCAAACGCAGTTGTGTAAAATTAAGGAAAGTTAACTACAGTGCCTTGAGGGTGGCGAGCACTGGAACAGGTTGGCCAAAGTCATGGCAAATGCTCCATCCCTGCCAGTGTTCAAGGCCAGTTCACACAGAGACTTCAGTGACATGGTCTAAATGTGAGGCGCCCCTGCCCACGGCAGAGGGTTGGAACTGGACGATCTTAAGGTCCTTTCCAACCCAAACCATTCTATGATTCTGTGATCAATTTAAAAATAAATTTACATATCAAAACATATCTAAACCCAACATTAACAGTATGCTTCTCTACAGCATTCTATAGTACTTCCCATATCTCATTCTCTTTAGCTGACAAAGCTAATTGTCCAGCATTATTGGAAGTAGTCTTTTTTTTTTTAAGCTGTAAATATTCATTTGGAAATGAGCAAGCTGGGACTTTCGCACATTATGTATACATAGTTGCCTGGACCACTACTTTTGTACTCCTTCCTATCTACGCACACTTTTATCAGAAGTCACCTAATATTTTCAACAAGTTTGGCAGGGATGAGGAAAGAATTGCAAGGTAGGCACCAAGCAGACACTCATATTAAATTTTTTTTAATACAGAAACTGTTAGTAAATATGTGGCTTCAATATTAAGAAGTCCAAGTCTGAAGTTTATTATGAAACCTATTTCATAACATTTTCTTTTCCCTTCATAACACAAAATTCCACAGAAGAATCTGCCTGGAAAGCACTGCATCACTATTCTCAGTCAATGTGGATGCTTTAGAGGCAGACAGAGCAGTTGAAGTAAACAGAAAATCAGTATTCCTACATGTGAAATAGCAAATACTTTGAGGTTTTTTCCACACAGGAAATTAATAGGCTCTTGAATAAGACATTCATAGCTCAACACAAACCATCCATTACTTTTGGTAAGGGACAGTACAATACAATGCCAAGTAGATATATCTTAACTACTAATGTGCTGACTGATATTTAGAAGCAGTAAAGTTAAATTAGTGGGATGACCTGCAGAGGCTGGTTAGCCCATCCACCCTGTGCTTCATACAGACAGCCCTTGTCACAGCATCTGAAGTTTCACTTCCCTCATCTGGTAAGGTTTCCAAAGCTTCAAATGCTTCTTTGCACCTCCTGCCACTGAAAAATCTTTTTAAGCATATTCGTTTTCAATAAGTGCTGTTTTAAACCATGTTCCTTTAAAACATTAAGAAATAGTATGTGCTGCACATCCACTGAAAGAGGAAGTCTAAAGCTTTTAGAAATCTATCTAAACACTGGGACCCTGTGATTATTACTATTGTTTGTAGCAAAACTAATAATTTTTCCTTTATTAGTTTCCCTTATTAAAGAACTTACAGATTTGATCCCATACAATACTTTGACTGCTTTCTAGCTATAATCCTGGGGTAGTAGCTATATCCCCAAGACTCTTGTCATTCTGCTCCATTCCTAAATGGAAGAGAATCACAACTATAAGCACTTCCTGTCTACAGGACATAGAGAATATGTTTATATACATTAAACTTGAAAGTTCTGTAACAAACACCTGATGCATTCCAGCAGTTTTCTAGCTTTTAAATAGCTGTGCGTATATTAAATATACACAGCAGACCAATTCTTAAATCTTTCATCTGTTTATAGACCAAATGACATTACTGTTCATTCTAGCCACAATTCTACTGAAAGTAGCAATAAGCAAAATTCAACTTCATGATTGCTTATAGAATTATAACATTCCAGTATCTAAACAGCCAGAAAGCTAAAAGGATGCAGAATAATTTTTCACTTGTTTTCTGGAAAGAAAAAAACCCACACAAAGAACTCCCCACAAAACACTGCAGCTTGAACTTTATATGGGTCTATACTCCTATTGCTTTGAACAAACCTACTCTAATACAGCAAGAGAGCAGGATCCAAACTCACAAGAGAAAGCATCACTTTCCTAAGACAAAACAGTTCTCTCCTGATTTTCCACGACAGGCTATATTTTCTGTGGTTTATTATAAATTCCCCAAAGATATCTGGGGCTCATCAACCTCCTACAAACTATTAAAAAAGGTCCACCATTCCAAAAGAAACAGGAAAAGCAGTAGGAGACAGCACCAGTGATATTCTGTTCATGATAAAGCTGTTCTTTTCATTCCTCCTGTAGCATGACCAGACAGCCTAAAGCTGTCAGGGAGTTGGAGTGAAAACATAACAGTTGATGTGAAAATGAAAAATAAGTGTTGATGTCTCATGGGCTAAGAATTTGGATCAAAGAGAATCCAAAAGTATCAGCAAAGTTGTCTGTATATCATCAAGATTCCTATGAGCAGATCCTCAGCTGGAGATCTGCCCCCTACACTTCATCCTGTGTACCAAGCAGATTTGTACAATGATTGTGTCTTTCCCCAAACCACAATCTTCCCTACAGTCATATAGGGGTGAAAAAAAAGGGGGGGCAATAGACTCCAATGTATGCAAAAAAAAAAAACTTGTGTCAAATCACATGCCTTGTTATGTAAATGCCAGTCAAAACAGGACTGGTGTAACCAGGCATCCCAGTCCTAGTAACACAAAAGCAAGGAATTTAATTGTTTTTGCAGAATAGGAATACTTAAAAGGCAGCTGAACAACTTGAACCATTTAGTTTGAAACAGGACAAGTCAAGAAAGTATTGGCATGTGGTATTAGTACAAAAGAACCTATTCTGTATGCACTAAGTGCCAAAGAGTGCTACATTCAAAAGGACTGCAAACAGTCATTTTTGAGACAAAAAATATCTAGAGGAATTAAAAAATAGCAGTGGAATGTAATACTTCAAAACACAGTTTAAGTTTTGCCAGTTCAGTAATCATTTCCAGACTGAATCCTCTCACCTTCTCTCATTTCTCTAATGCCAGATACCCTTTAACAGGCATTCTACAAGGTTTCTGTCTTTGAGATCAACAGGACATTACTTCAGCTTTTCTTTTTTTGAGCATACTTTTATAGTCAGAAAAGTGAGCTATGTATTTTAAATATTTGCATCTTAGGAGAAAATAATTATAAAATAAAATCACTCATAGCATCTCAGAAGAGCTATGGGAGATGATTATAAAAATATACTTAAAACTGTCAATAATACTTCTCTTTTGGAGAGAAGCTTTTATCCAAAGTGATAAAAGGTGACAATTTTCAGTTATGCTGTGGTTATAAAATAAGCTAATTTTAACAAGGGGGAAAAAAGAATAAATTAATGCTAGCAAATGTGTTCACAAACTGCAACATAATAAAACCTTTTATATTTTAGGTTTCTTAAAACAATTGAGAGAAAACCATGACAAAAAATCCTAGATGATTTTTTTTAAATACTTCTAGTTTAAGTCAAAGTTTTTTGAAGTACAGAAACATACAGAAAAACAGATATAAATAACCCTTCAGTCAACATATGCCCCCGGTTTGAAGATGTTAGGCAAACCCAAAGGAAGCTACTGTGAACACTGAAAAGAACAAGAAACTCACAAAACTGCAAAATGAATTTGTTTATGGGGTATGTTGTGAGGCTGACAAAAGATGTTTGTATGGAAAAGAACCACAGTTATTATTAAGCTACTGTTTATTCCACTGTGAGCCAAACACTAGGGAAATAGTTAGCTGTGCTGTACGGAGATGATCCTGCAGATCAGAGATGATCCTCAAGTATGACAATGATGCCAGACATTGCCAATATGCACCACAAGTGACATCCAACATTGAGAAATTGCTCAGTCAAAATAAGCATTTGCTGCTATATCTGTTTATCTGAACTATATTAAACCTCCACAGGTAGCCTACAGTGCAAAATTCTGAAAGTAAATATAGTAGCATTTTTTCCATTGCCTTTCCTTTCTTTTGGCGTAATAGCTTTTTTGTAGCATCTAGCTTTGCCATTATATACAGAAAAAATACACACAATATACTATTGTTCCAACAACTGTGTTAATATGGCTCTTGCTTCAGTTTCTAGCCCAGTCCACCAAAAAACATGTAAGCAATACTTTCATACTAAATTATGTGCTTCATTTGAAAGTGTTTCCCAGGGGTTCTACACACACATTAAGAAGTACAAAAATACAAACCACAATACCAAAAAACTCTGATCATGACAAGAGAACTACTTGCCCCAGTGAGGGGTTCTCAGAGACATACTATCCCCAGTTAGTCAGATGAATTCTTTCCCCATGTTGAGCATATTAGGGTGAAGTGAACCAGGCTTCACCTTAGGTCTCCCTCCAAAGCAAAATTTAGAAGCAAGAAGATCTAAGATTCCGAAGGACAAAGAGTGAAGCATACATAGGTACAACACCTTGAAGGATTCCTGTAACTACTAAGTTGCACTTTTATCTTTAAGTGGTTGTACACATGGGCTACAACTGGCATCCAAGAAATAACACCCATGTTGACAGAATTATTTTAGGTAAGTCCTCAACATGAACAGAAACTGGTGTATCACTTTTCCACATACAAAACTATTTCTGTGCATCTCTGCCATCATGATGAAAACATGTACGACCTCCAGCAGGCTCTTCAGATGCACAAAAACGCACACAGATTTTCTTTTGTATTGTCAGTAACGCTTTATTTACTTGATTGCATTCTGATCACAAAGGATCTTATGGTCTTATGAGAGATTTTGAGTCAATCATTAAATGAAACAAAGACTGAGACCATCAGTTTTGAGGGTGCCTGACTATCTGAACAGTCCTGCAACAGCAGGACTCTCTCATACTAATTCTACATGTTTCACATGAAATATAATGTCCAAATGAACTGAACTTGATAACCTCATAAAATATCTTAGTTCTCCAAGGAGAAAATAATGCTTCCCCAATGTCTAGTAATGTTTCTAGTTCTTTGTAAAGCTAAAAGCTCTCTAAAGTATCTTGAGTTAAAACCAAAGATGACTGAGAAAACAGAATCCTGAAAATCAGCTTCATTCCCTTTCTGTGAAGCCAAAAATCATCATTTTACATTTTAATTGTGCAAACTGAGGCACTATTTAATTATGCCCACAATCAGCCATCTTCTTGGCATCACACAAGATGTCTGCTGAGAGACTGAAGAGCTATCAGTGTGATACATCAGCAACTCTGCCTTGGTTCTGCCTTTTTGAATCAAACAGACACTTTCACCAGTAAGGCAACAGAAACACACTACCAAGCATAAATTGGTTCAAACCCCAGCAGGACAACCTAGAAAATGCTGTTGTAAGAATCTCTGGTCATTAACAGCCAAGCATCAGTTCAGCTTTCAAACGTACAGACATGGTAACTCAACTCATTCCTCACAAGAGAAGAAAGACTGAACAGAAAGGATCATAATCCTGGGATAGATACCAAACTGATGATGAGAAATAAAAGTAATCCACGTATGATCATCAGCAACTTTATATCCATATCATATAGGTGCCCATTTCCAATAACACTGTGTATAGATAGAAAAAATTTGCTCACACTAGAAGTAGAAGACACATACACCTCCAAAGAGCATCCTACCATCAGCAATGACTGGACACCATTCAGAAAGAGAAATCCAAAGAAACTGACAATGTTGTTCTCTCACTAAGAACACTCTTACCAGATAGGAAGTCCCTCCAATGAATGAGCACAGTCACCTCAAACTGCTGAGCACCAAATCCACAATGGTCACTCTTAAAAGTAGGCTCTGTGTTGGGTAAGAGTCAAGAGCCAATATAAACTGAATCTTTTGTCATCAAACAAAATGGGATCTCTTCAACAGCTGAAGTGAACTACTGCAGATAATAACATTTAGGTAGAAGTTAAGCTCTTACCTGCTCAATAGTAACAACTAATTGGGTCTGTGCAATGACTCTCTTGCTTATTTCCAGAAAGTTTCAGGGCCCTACATTGTATCATCTTTGCTGGGTATGAAGACCACTGCTACACGGTCATTTTCCATTATAAAACACTTGCTTCTCCCACAGTTAACTTTTGCAAGACAATAACAAAAATGACAGTATTTCTTAAAGACATGAAATCAAATTATGAAGTTCTGTCTACACAGCAATCATATTAAATATTAGAATTAAGACAAAAATCTAAAAATACATTTTAACTGGCTTCACAACTGGAAACATACTTTGTTCTAGAGATGACCTGAGTATCTTACAGATTACAGACTGACCGACTGAAGACCCATCAGCTTCTTAACACCATATTTCTGTGTTCGGAAGGAAAAATAATCAGGAAAGTCCCAGCCAAGGAGAATCACCCTGGCATCAGGCATATACCCTCATCATAAGAATGTGAAAGGAGAACTCCAAATGAATGGGATCTCTCAGACATTTGTATCTTTTTTTGAGTTTACATGCCTAAAATGTGTCATGAAAAGCAGCTATATTTTCAAAAAAAATTGAACAATGGAATAATCTGTCTGAACTGGACAGTAGAAATAAAATGAGGTAGGACCAATATCTTCACGCATTGAATGAGAAGAAAAGTTATAGAGGTAAGAAACTGTGTCTTGAATGTCTGGGCAGGTATGCTTACAGTATGAATACATATGGGCAGATATTCAAATATATTCACATACAGAACTGCTTTTGAAGATTGAGAACTACCCACATCATTTACTATAAAAGGACAGTGGATCTAAGCTCTGTATTACTCAGTTTTCAAACTATTTAATAACACAATCTGTTGCTAATGAAGAAGTGAATATGTTGCCATTTTGGTCCAATCTGTTAGCGTTGTCTATGTAACACTCATAGAAAGAAAATACAAGAATAGAAACTGTCTATAATGTTCTTCCCAGTAAGGATCCTATTTATTTAAATTTCACTTGTATGATGCGAAGGATAATTGTAATCATGACAGCATAAAAAACTCAAGTGACTGGAGTGCTTTTCATTACCTCTCTGTGTGTGACTCACATATGTCAATAACAGCAGCATGATTTTAATATGGTGTGCTATGCAAAGACATTTTAAGAGAAGATTTGAATGAGAACTGCTAGCATCTGTTCATAAGCAAAAAATTTCACCTTGCTTATCTGGTTTTAACTGACTGCATTGATGGATGCCTTGTCTGGTGCATGTGGTGTACAAGTGCTGAAAGACTGAGGGCAAGACATCAGAGAGGACAAGGAAAAAAAGATGCTGAGCACCAAACAGTCCATCTGCTTTGGCCATACAACAGATACTATCATGTAATAACAGGCCAAATTTTAGTCTGCTTCAGCAACTGGGTCATCTAAAAAGTGGTTTCAAATTCTATTCACCAATACACATGTAAGACTTCTGTGGCTATCTTTGAATATATTGTTTCACTTCAAACACAGGAAGACAAAAGCAGGAGTTCCAGGTTTTGTTTATACACAGGCTTCTTTAGTATCACATAAGATGGGGTGTGTTATTTTATTTTTGTATCTGTCTTAAAGAATAAATGCTTTGCTGACTATGAATTTAATAGTGTGTAATGTGTAGTGCTGTAATCCCATGAGTTTTAATTTCCTCTATTTAAAAATGTATATACAAATACACAAGCATGACAGCTAATATCAGTGCTTTTGTTTACTTTCAGGTCTTCCCGAGAGCACAAATACTCATTATTACATAAAAGTCACCAGGAATCAAGGACAGGTAAAAAAGGACCCATGACATACTTTTCGAGAAGCTTGCTGAAGCAGCTTCTAAGAGTTCCTTCTTTAGAACACACTGGAATACCCGAGTGCAAGAACTTCTACTGCATGGATTTCTACATACGACGAGATGTCATAATCAAGATGAGCAATGACTCATAAATAAGAAGCTACAAACAGCTTGGGATAATATTTTCTTTTCTCTACATAGCACTACATAAGAAAAGATAGAAACTCTTGACGTTAGCAGCAGCTATCTTGTTTTCGGGTGGAACACAGTTTCATCCTGTAAAAGTTGCATGTTTCTAGAAGAATTTATATGCATTTTCACCTAGTTTGGTTTAAATACACAGGAACTTAACCAGATTATCAAATTTTAACCAGAAAAAAAAAAAGTATTCTATATAGATTCCAGAACTCTCAGACCTTTTTCGTTTAAGGATTTTCAATATAATAATCAGGAAAAAAGTAAATTAGCTACAACTCACAATTCCAGTTAGCTTTGTGTAAAACTCCATGTAATCTTTTATTCAGAACAACGTGTTATTTTGATGCAGTATCAAATCAATATCCACTTACCAACTTGCTCAGATATCGTGAAAAAAAATCTGTAGCAGAACAGGAAACTGAACCAGACCCTACAACTTCCAGGTTATAGTACCAACCATTGGACAGTGCCACCCTCCCTGTGAAATTCTCCAAAGATACACCTATAAAATGCTCTGTTAGCTGAGGACCACCCCATAAGCAGCAAGGTAAGAACTCATCCCTCCCCAGATGCAATCTCATTTCTTTGTGTTTACCACTACATTACAATGGCTAAGGTGAGCACTGTGTTTGCACAGTTGTTACACATTGTGTTTGCAATTCATTTTTGTAGGAATTAATTAATCACCTAATAAAATCATATTAAAGGACCATTAAACTTGGAAAGCCAAGCACTAACAGTTTATATTGCTGTATATACCAAAGAAAGTCAGGATGCTTTAGCTTTTAGAAGAGAATAAGGTAGGGCAATACAAACAGCCCAGAAAAATACAGCAGCACCACAAGACCACATCAGCACACAATGATATTGAGTGTTGCCTAACCACTCTGTTCAAGAGTAGTGCTATCATACAGAAACGAAAAGATGTTGAATTGTAATCATATCAGGATAGTTCTTAGCACAGTTTTGTTCTAAACTTGTTCAAAAATCAAACAGAGAAAACACCACGTGGCATTTCAAATGTGTAACTCTACAGTATAAAATGCAAATAAACAGCTATTAGGTAACAATCTCATAGTTAAGTCATATACTGCAATATTCTTTTCTTCCTTGCTTCAGATTGTCAGTTGTTCACCTGATTATCATTTTTATGGCAAAACTTCAACATGGAGATAAGCAAGCACCAGCATCAGCAAAACACTTCAGGAATATATATCACTTCACTACCAGTCTCAGAACTGCTGCTGCAGATTCCACCAATTCAATGTACAAGCAGTTAAAGTTAATAGTTGGCAGTCCTTCATCCAGTTTCCAACTAAATGAATTATAATTACTTAAGTCAACTGTACATACTTTCTTCAATGTTCATAATATTCTGAATCATTAACCCAGTTTACAAAGAATTTGGAACACTCCTTAAGTTTTCAATGAAAAATATACCTATTTGCATTTTAAAAAAAAAAGTTTACCACTATCACTTCAGAATATCTTGACATTTCTCAGAAGCATTTTTCCACAGATCAAGCAGCCCAGTTACAGGTTAAAGGGCTGAATCCTGTAACTATTCAGTCCATAAGCCTATTTTCTGAATAAATATATTGTTCCATTTGAGGAACCTTGTCTGACATTTCTGGGTTTGAAGTCTCTGACTACAGTAAACTCTTACCACTTCTCACGCACATATTGTCAATACTTATTTTGTATAAAAAATACTCCCAGCCCAACATCCAATACCCATTACATTTTTATGTCTTTCTTGAAGCTGGTACCCATAATTTATTTTTGGGAAACCATTTGCTAATACAAGCTTTTTCCCCCCATCCAAAGCGATCTGTTACTGTCAAAATTTTCTACATCACTATTACACATTAACAAACTGGAAAGCAACTGGCTTTTCAAATCAGATAACTTCCTTTAAATAAACCATAAAGAAAATTGATCTATTGCTTTTTCACTTTCCATAATCAATGGCTGATGTTCCCATGAACAACGTATGTGATGTCAGAAAGTTTGTCTTCGACATAGTTCTAAAAATAGTGTTTGTTCACAGTTATTAGAACAATAACATTTTACAAGTGACATTAAACAAAGCCTTGAACTGCAAACTTGACAACAGGATATCAGCAATACTGCAGGATTTCTTTCAGAATCTAGCCTAGTGGCTGTCAGCTCAGAAGAAAGTTATTTTATGTTTGTCATTTGTAGTTGTTTAGTGACACTTAGAGAGCATCTCCATAGATACCAAAGACATAACCAACTTGAGTATTTCAACGTGTATGTTTCTCCTACATGAAAAACAATGCTGCTGCTTCCACTTACCCATGGAACCCCACCATTTACATTGAAAGGTTCCAAGGGAAGTCTACACTAGATTTAATTCAAGTGCTTAAGTTTCACACTGAAACAATCATGTTAGACACACAAAGCTGTATGATGGTGAGCCACATAATGTGTGATAAATACATTAATGACTATGTAGCACTCTGATAGCACAGTAACTGCAGTTACAAGAGAAAGGGAGCTTATTTTATTTTCCTGTCAAGTACATCACATTAATGTGTTCTGAGCCAACATGATGCTTATGTAGTAGACACTGAGAGTAGAGCTCTGTTTAGGTAGCTATAGTAGCAGAATGTCTATAATTAACAATGAAGTCTTTAAGTTGTGGCTTTGGAGACAAAAATGTTTCTCATGAAATTCCTGTGCACCTACACTGTCTGTGAGGATACCAACACAGCAGAGAACTGTTTCTGGGTTTAGTTTCTTGCACCCTGCTGAGCTCTATACTGCCACAGCCAACCTGCTACTTGCACATATTTTGTCCAAGATTAAAACTAGTTTGAGTTTGTTTACACTACACCTTTAATATTTCAAACATTTTTTTAAATTGGAACAAATGTGTTATCTGTTTATATAAAGTCCAGGAAGCTCCATTACAATCACAAAATGCAGACATGGCCAATTTGTGTTTCCTGACCCACAAGAAGCAGTTCAAGTGAAGGTCTATAAATGGGGCTAAATCACTCAACTAGCACATGGCTGCCCTGAGCTACTGAATAATCCAAACCTACAGCTCTTACTTATCATCCACAGATTAACTACACAATCCATCTCTCATCAGCTGATTAAAAGAAAATCTGCAAAGTTTTGATATCCCTGAATAATACAATGCATGTTCAAAGTATTTTCATAATGTTACTTTATAACATTATTGAAAGAAAATACTTATTTTCTTCCATGACACTTCCTTTTTTAAGTATTCTTTCTATACATTTATAATACCACTTTCATTTCATTGGGCTGTTTGAGGACAGGGACCACTCCTAACTTCTTGTCCTGCCTCCATCTCCACATACTGCCTGACTACCAAACATTGCACTTTTCACTTCTGAAATTCTCCTAGCAGAAAATGCAGTTTCTCCTTAACATCACTCACATTTTTCCCTACTTCTCAAATTTTTCCAGTGTCAACTCGGCAAAAGTACCACAGCATAATGGAAAGAATCAGTCATCTGGATATATATACGTATATATCCAGAATACAAATATTTATCTTCATTTGTTTCAGTCTACTGTGTTAACTGACAGATATAAAACACAGATCAAAATTTGTCCAGTATGAAAAATACAATCAAAATACATTTAAGAAAAAATGGGAGCTATATCACCTGTAAAACTGGAACAACAAAATAAGGAACAAAAAACTGGAAGAAACAAATAAGGATTTCTTCAGAACATACATCAGTATGGCAGCTAAAATGTTTTAAGTCATAAATTCAACGTTATGGGTATTTTGTAATTGTTCCTCAATATTTCAACAACATCTATGGCTGTAGCTAAGAAAGAAACAACCACAATTCTAGTATTGGAATACTCTGTATTACCTACATCTTAGCAGCATCACCAGGGTTTTGCATAAGGAAATGCCCATGCTTGGATACAGATACTTAACACTCTTTTAACTGAGATTATTCCAAACTCCTGTAACTACAACAAAGGCTTCCTGCTTTTCCCAGCAGATGTCACCGCAAGGCAGGTGCAGGGCATGTATGTTGAAAGAATCATCAGGTGTAGCAAAAGCCGCACAGGTTTGCTTCCCCACGCAAAAAGGCACTTCGTGGATCATTTGAATTCTGTTTAACTTTTTCAAAGATAACTTCAGCTTAACTGCTACAACAGCTACAAATTCTGATTTGTAAGAAAGGGTGAGATACCCCAAAATAAAACTTCTTTCCTTATCCTTTTAGAATGTACCTTTATCTTACTATTCTATTACACATTGTCCTCCCTACTGTAATCATATTTTTAAAATAAAGTTCTTTCAAAATTAAGCCACAAAAATAATTTAAAAAAACTCACTAAGTTACTCACAGATCCTTTTACAGTGCATATTAAGACAAACAAGTTGATCTCAAATTTGTTCTTTCCCAATTCTTGTAAAAGTATCCTTTACAATGTATAAAAGCATCATCCACGCTGTCACTGTGAACAGGAAATGAGACACAAAGCCTGAACACGTTACACTCTCCTGGTGAGGCACCAGCATGTCTCCAAGGTTAACACTCTGGAATTTATGTACCCTTAGTTCAGAAGGCTTGACCATGTCTGGCTCTGAGCTGCTAAACCATGCTATTTGGTCAAGCATTTTCACAAGGGTAACTTTCCTTTGTCGTTTCTAGAAGTCAACTATAGTTGGCATTTTTTAATACTGCTCTCTAATCTCTATTTTAAGTTATTTTTATAGAAAATGACATGAGTAAAGATCTGTTTTACATTAGCCTCACTTAATACAATGCATAATACAAAGAAGCATCAAAAATTGTTTCAATTACTCAAATATGTTCCATTTTAGAAGGTTGTTGTTTTTTTTTTTCCAATCAATCATTAAGAATTATAAGGGAATTTAAAGTTGGGAGACTCATTCTATACAAAACCTGTGATGTATTAAAACATAGGCATGTACTCTGGACAGGCACTCTTGCAATGTACCAGCCAGCTCTATACTCTCCCTCTCCTCTATTCAATGTCATCCTAGTAGGTGGATACTCCCACTTGGGAGTACTGTGTGCAGTTCTGGTGCCCTCAACATAAGGAGGACATGGAGCTGTTGAAGCAAGTCCAGTGGAGGGCCATGAGTTTGATCAGAGGCTCGAGCACCTCCCAAAGATAGGCAGAAAAAATTGGGGCTGTTCAGCCTGGAGAAGAGAAGCTGCAATGGAGACCTCAGAGCAGCCTTCCAGTATCTGAAAGGGGCCTATAAGGATGCTGGGGAGGGACTCTTCATTAGGGACTGTAGTAATAGGACAAGAGGTAATGAGTTCAAAATTAAAGTTCAGGCTAGATATAAGGAAGAAATTCTTCACTGTGGGGGTGGTGAGGCACTGGAACAGGTTGCCCCAAGAAGAGGTTAAGTGCTCCATCCCTGGCAGTGTTCAAGGCCAGGCTGGACAAAGCCTTGGGCAACACGGTCTAGTGTAAGGTGTCCCTCACACTAGACAGAGGGGTTGGAACTAGATGATCTTAAGGTCCTTTCCAACCCTAACTATTCTATGATACCATATGACTAATGGAGCAGGTCTTCAGCTCCTCTTTAAAAAACAAGTATATGAAAATACTTTAATCACTTAAATCTCCCTGTTTCCACCTCTTCCAAGGTTGTCTTCTTTTGTAAACACAAAAGCAGTATTTCAGATTAAAAAATTAAACCAACAAACGGAGGACAAAACATTTAAAGGAATTCTAAAGTAAAATCATGACTACTACTGGCTTCACAAGATGGAAATATTCTAGCTTTCCAATCTCATTCTAGAACAGAGCCTTTAGCAGGCCAAAAAGTTAAATATGCATTCTTACAGTAGAAAATAATTTGATCAGAAGGCATGAGAGAAATATATGCACATAGGAATTTTTCAATGGGTGCTTCCACAATAGGACTCCACAAGTTTCATTCAAATATGCTATGAGTGGTTACATTCTGTTCTGTGCAAAGCCAGCATTTTTCCTAGACTGGCTGCCAGGGCTCTGTCCAACTCCCAATAAAGTTGGTAGGATTTTTCACATTATTTCTCTGGGAGATAACCAACATTCTACTGAACAGCTGCTTCTACTGTGAAAAAGTAGTTCTCCCTAAGCAATGGAGCAAATGCAATTCTATAAATTTGCACCTTTATTCTCAGCCTCTTGCTGGGTAATACAGCAAATAGCTGGTTCAGATCTACATGCAAGCTATTGCTCAGCCTCCTATTTTAATTAAACTTGCAGAAAGCAACTATGACTTATCCAGCTTAGGAATTCAATGAAGTGAATTTAGAGCTTGGAAGAGGCATAGCAGAGTCTGATCTCTGGTTTTCTTAAGTGAAAACAAAACTCACAGCAAGAATATTACGATGTTAAACAGCTTTGAAAAAAAGTGAAGCAGCAAAGCATTAAGTGGGTAAAACACATCCGCTGTATGTCTTAAGGAAAAGTGGTTCTACTGAGATCTTTCATTTCATGAAAGAATGGAAAGAACAGAATCTTTAGTTTTATGAAAAGATTTGTTCAAGACCAGAACTACTTAGAACATTTAGAGTAAAAGAATTGATCTTAAGAAAAAGCTGACCCTCAGATCTATTTAATCAATAGTCACTTTCAGTCTTTTCAATCAGTGAGAGGGAACTAACACTTATATCTCTCAAGTGTAACTTTCCAGTCATTATTTACATGGACTAACATGCTTTAAGGACTCCTTATGGACATCTTCACTAAAAATTACTTTATTGACAGTGTTCTCAGTCACGTGTGGTCATACCAACTTGCTTCACCAGATTACCACTCTGGACTCTAAACTGTGGTTCAACTGAATGCTAAGTTTAATGTAGAAGTTATTAATCTCAGAAGTTCTGATTTTGTAGAATTCCATGGAGGTAATGAGGGTGAAAATTCATTTGAGATTAATTTAGATGTAGTATAGAGTCTTTCTTTGAAAGGCCAAGATTGCCAAGCATTTCCTAACTAAAGAACCTGTTATATTCAAGAGAACAGATATGGATAGCAAAGATAAGAATTTTTTTATTAATACATTGACAATTTTAATAGTTCTACTTCATGAAACGCTACACCTTCATGAAATAAGGAGCCACAAGTTTTAAACAATTACATCCCAGAAAGGAATAAACGCATACTCTGCTAACCAAATTCAACAAGGACATTTGAAGTCATAATCAGATCTACTGGACTCAATGTAGCTCCGGTAACCTCAATAGGTTAATTATTTCACTGATGTTGCTTCAGAGACCATAGTTCACCACAATAACAGCTGTTTACCATTAGCAAGATTCTACTTGACAAGTGGCTTTATTACTTTTTAATTATGCACTTTAATCTTCCACAAACCTTTATCATCATTTTCAATTACAATCAAAACTATACTTGACAGGAACCCCCTTTGGGAGAGATTCTGGATATACAACATTTACTTCAGGCTACTGATGTTCATGATGCTTTTGTTGAAACAGCAAATTGGGTGATGTAAAAAGCCATGCCTAAACTGGTGATGTTAGCTTGATAGGTTGAAACACAAAAATCAGTCCCCTTCTCTGCTGCTAGGGTTTTTTTTGGGGTGCTGACCAATCACAGGCTGTACACATTGTCACTGCCAATGGCTGCTATAGTACACATTCATCTAACATTAATTTGGAAATATATTCTTATGCTTCTGACTTTTGCTTCAACAGGAGCACTAACTGCACAGGAAGTTAGAGAGGCCTCAATATTTAAGGAAAAAGGTATTTCTATTGCAAATACTTCCACAGCCTTTCCCTTTTCAGTTCTGCTAAATCATTCTTACTTCAATACATACTGTTATATAAAACAAAAAGTGACAAGACAAAGGGCAATGGCTTTAAGCTGAAGGAGGATAGATTTAGATTAGACATTAGGAAGAAATTCTGCACTGTGAGGGTAGTGAAGCACTGGCAGAGGTTTCACATGCCAGAGCTCAAAGAAGCTGTGGCTGCCCCATCCCTGACAATGTTCAAGGCCAGACTGGACAGGGCTTTGATAAACCTGGTCTAGTGGAAGGTGTCCCTGCCTCTGGGAGGGGGTTGGAACTAGATGATCTTTAAGGTCCCTTCCAACCCAAACCATTCTGTGATTAAGTTGAAACGTCAAAACCAGGTAGGTATCTGAATCAAAGCATTTTTTGTACAGGTAGAGTTAGGCAACCCCCCAAACCACCTTTAAAGCACAAGGTAAGACTGACACAACCAGTAGCATGTTGCTTAGTTAATTCAACAAAAAAGCTATTTAACTTAAGATCAAAGTCTAATTATGATCTCTGCATCATCGCACTAAGTTAATCTCATTACAGACAGGATGAATTTGTAATTCTTCCATGAGGAAAGTTCCCAGAAAAAAAGGAACACTCCTTTGTTAGGGGAAAAAAATTTTTTTTTTTCAAAATACAGCACAGCTACAGCACTTACAAAAGAACAAGGTGGCCGCAGTAACACCTTAATGCTGATGTAAACTCAAAGTAATTGCAAAGTTGATCCTTTACAGTCATTAACATCTCTAAATCATTAATGCAGGTTGTAGTAACTCCTTTATTCTCAGAAATGTCTCTCTGCAAGTTCAGATTTACTCTTTCAAAAACAGCGAAAAACACACACACAGATTTCAGGTTATTCCAAATGTAGTGATAATGTTGATTTACAAACCTAAACGCCTGTTTCCAAGTATTTGCTAGGCAAGAAATTCAATTCAGCATCCACGGCACTAGCTAAAAAACCAGGGAACTAATTTTAAGCAACATACCCAAGTACTGAGAACCTGGCAGACTTGGTACTCTTCTAAAGGGTATCAGTCATTGCTAAATGATGCACTTAAGTATTTGGTTACATCTATTACTGATGAAGTATCTAGAAATTCAATAATAACTAAGATTATTACATCAGATGTTATAATAGTTATTATATGTAATGCCACTATTTAAGTTTGAAAAGTCTATTCTATACTGTAGATACTGTTTTAAAGGAACAGTCTGAATCATCACCTCAAGCAACATAATGCAAATAAAACAGAGGCTTGCTTTTAATGCATCCTGTACATTGTACTGTATACTTGCAGCTGACAGAACTACAGCACTATGGACACAGATAAGAGAATGCCATTTTAAAAGAAAAAGATGTCATTTTATTCACAATATTATAGTGACATTAACTCCCTATGAAAGGAATAAAACCTAGGTTAGACTGGACTAAATTTGTCTGAGGCCCATCCACTGCTACCTTTCAGTTTAAGGTTACAATAAAAGACACTTAAGTACCTGCCCTACCCTAAAATCAAGTCAAGAGTAGGGTGCTCATGAAATCAAATGATTGCTATTAGACAGGGTTTGCCAGGTTTCTTGAAGGGTATTATAAAGTAGTAAGAATTCCTTGTGTGGACTCAAGAATACCTAAAAGTTCTGTCCCTTATATACTAATTATAGATGGTATGAACATCATCTCTGAACGACAGACTCTTGCATTCAGAAAAATTACTGGGGTTTTGTGAGTAAAAGAGTGCATCTAAGCAATACTCAGCTATAACCACAAGTGATGTACAATTCTAGCTAATTGCTGTATTTTGAAAAACAGATCTGGACTTTTTATTCAGAACTGTGTTTAAGCTGTGCTTTCATCAAATATCTGCCCAGTCCTCTCAGTTTACACAGGGAAATTTTAACAACGAAAACTGGGAATTTTATTCCTCCTGTTACTGCTAGTTCACCCCTTAAATACAGTTTATCCTTTTCTCAAGCCAATACTGATACCAGACTGCCTCTAAGTAACCACGCTCATATATACTAGCTGACTTTTTCTAGATGTAACGATATTTCAAAAACTTCTGTTGTCACATCCCCAAAGATTATAAAAGAGGAAACGGTACAGGAAGCAACAGATGCTTTCATCCAAACAGAACAACATTAAAAGACAAATGTAGTACCCAGCCTGAGAAACCAAACATGACCAATTTTCATTAAGATACAATTTAAATCAACATTTACAAGTGCAGTATACAGACACTACTTCATCTGGTTCATCGTTCTTCTGCAGTGCTGTTTGAACACCACATAAAACAGTATTTTCTCAAATATCAACCAGAGAGATTATATAATATATTCAAATATGCTGCATCATGTCCCCAGAGCAGTGCATTAAACAGTAGGAAAGTTATAAACCACGATTTTCAATTTTCAGTTTAACTTGTTTTGTAGTTTGTATCCCAGCCAGAGATTCAGCCCCTTGGAGCCCAAACAAGAAAAAAAACCATACGAAGTTTATAACTATTGAGAATGCTGGTTTATTTTTGAAAAGGAGGCATCCTATTAGACAACAATGTTGTGACTTCATAGGAGTACTCAAATTCTGACTTTGGAAATCAAAATCTGATGCTGGATTTTTCAAGTGATCTCTTGTTTTGGATCAAGTCAAAACTACAGAGAGAATATCCTGATGTTTGGGTTATCTAGTTTGGTATCTTAGACTTGAAGGCATTTTTGGTATTTGGACAATAATGGATCCATGCATCTCAATGAATACCTGGGAATCATCACTATAGGCTTCACATAAGTTCACTGTAGTTGAATTAAGTCAATTTACTATTTTGGCATCTTCCATTATTCAAGCTTTAAAACCTTTACAGCAAGCATATTGTGATGTAGCAGCAATAATGCCCATGTGAAACACTAAGGCAACATAGCCAGCACAGATTCCAACAACTTCAGTAAGAAAAGCAAATGGCAAAGATGAAACTTATTGCTATTTGGCATCTGACATGAAAGTGAAAAAGCAAATACTTCTCATCAAGGAAAAGTAAATATACCTTCACCTACAGAGCTGGATGCAAGTACTAAAACCACAAATGAAGCAAAGACATTAAAGATGGAGCAGCACAAGCAATAATTTAACCACTTACCATTCAGGCCCAGTCTACTCAATTAACACCCAGAAATCTGGAAATATTACTTATTTTTGTGTGAATCTTGAACCTCATTTTTTAAAAGACCAAAGAAATAGATCTCCCAACTTCCATACTTCCATTGTCAGGCCTAGCAGAAGCCAAGTAAAGTCAGCCATTGAAAATTCTTCCTGTGGTCTTCTTTCATTACAAAACTTGGATGACATTCAAGTGCTGGCAGTTAAGTCAAGTCAGTATGTTTTAAAAGAATATCTAATTCTTTTAAATATTTTACATTGTACTAATTTCTGAGGTATGGAACCCTTCTGACAATGCAGGAATCATTCCCAAGTCCTCTGTAAGCTGTAAATGTCTCACATCAGTAAGCTCAGTAACCAAAGGTTGGAGTGGGAAGTAGAAAAGGTGACTCAACTCATTCCAGAGCATTAAAAGTTTTAAAACAGCAATAAAAGGAAATAAAGCAGCTTGAAAAACATAGACACACAAGTGAAAACTCATACGAGCCTAGGATAATTAATCTAATTTTAAAGGATGATGACAAGGGAAAAAATGTTGATATTTGGGCATGAGTATGTTCCAAGATCTTTGTTCTAGCAAAGAGGAATGCTGAAGGCATAAGACTCCTCCTAAAAGCAGAGGGTAAAACTATTATACTACTCAAAAGACAATTGCTCCTATGAGCAGCTGGATTGACTGTCTCTCCAAAGAGTTCCAAAAATTTTTCTTCAGTTAAACCACAAGAGATGTGCTTAAATGCAGATAAAACATACACAATTATTCTGATATATGCTGACCTGATAATACCTGTAGAATCATTCACACTCCCACAAATAACACATGATCACTAAGGACAAAAAATTGCAGGTTTTTGTTCAAAGAACCCCTTTTTCCCCTCATATTGTCTTTCCTTCTTTATACTATTTATTCCAAGATTCCTGACCTTTCTTTGCTGTCTTGGTCCCTTTCTACTTTGACTGTTATTTGTTCCTCTTAAGGAGCACAGATGACTTCTATTAATACTGTAGTGTGTCTGATGCCTGAAAGACAATTGGTATAGCAGAAAAAACAAATACATTGTACTCTGTTCAGAACACAATAGTTTAAGGGAATTCAAGATTTACCACTGCATGTGGTATATCTGTATCAAATTACTGGTACTAAGTTGAAGTCAGATTTTCCAATATGATCAGCATTTCCTAGGTAATGCCAAGATCTCTGTTGTTGAAAGAAGTTGAAGGTGCTCATATACCTCCCACATTAGGCTGCCTGGTCAAATTTGGGGTTTTGTTGGTTTTTTGGATTTTACTTTATTTTCCTTTTTCTTTTTGGAGGGGGAAGGTTACTCCATTTATTTCTACGCAACATGCTTAATTCTCTTCCTGCAGTGAGCAGCTGTGGCCTCACTTCCATGATAAGTATCCATGGCAGCAATGCCAGCTTGATGAAGTCTCATTTTCCATCCTTTCTATAACAGGCTACTGCTGTGAATCAGTTTCATTACCTTTAAATTTCACTACCTTTAATCAGCCATGCTTGTGACCAAACATACTTAATACAAAAATAAACATGTATGAAACTAAATAATAGCATTACCACTCCTAGAAACATTATCCTCCTATTATAAGAAAAGTGGAAAGCATATGAAGAAAGTTCTACTTAATCCTCCTCAGTTTAGGACCATCCTAACAGATGTTTTAATATGTTCCTATATAAACCACCAAAACATGAATGAGGGAAGCAATTTTAACTAAACTTCCAGGCAATGACAGAATTTTTTTCCAGCAGTACATTTCTGTGATACAGTGATCCTTAAACAACCCATGTTAGCTTTTTCAGCCAGCATATTCTTTTATAAAAGAAAGCATCTTAACCATTTTTAATGCAAATATATATCAGCAATAAGAATAACTGCTTAACTATCCAATAACTGAAAAAGGACACACAGTATCTGTTTACAGTAATCACTCATGGGAAAGAACTTACCTAAAAATTTCTTCTCTACAAGGTATTAATGCATCAAGTTAGTTTTCACAGAAGGAGACAACCCTGACAACCTGCAGAAGTAAAAACCAGACCCTTTAGAAAATTTACTAAAGAATGGAATATAGCACCATTCTTCTGTTTCAGAATTTCAGACAATGAAATACATTCTCAAAAACACTTCAGATACTAGGAACTATAAATTAAACTGACCTATGGTGTTGGGACATGTACTCATCACTTTAATATTATTAAATTGATGTTTTGCTCTTGCTAAAATTTATTAGAAATTAACTGTATGGCAACAGATAACTTTAAAGTGTAGCAGAAACAATTCTATAGAACTTCACATGCAGTCAAATTCAAAAACTAAAACACACTGTTACACACAAGCACATAACTTGACCCCCTACCAGAACTTGCACAGGCCAAAAGTATAATAAAGTAGTTCAAATAAAGAATTTGTAAACAATAGTTCTATCTAGGGATTATGCCCCCTCATACAATAACACTCCCTTCCAAGAAAATAGTTCTTATATTAATGCTTTGTTTCTTTTACTTTTCCTAAACTTTCGTATAAAAGCATAAATGAAACACTGAAGAACTGCTATGACAAGATTAACATGCTTTTAAGGACACTGTACATTAGGGAAATGACACAAGTTTCAGTGCATCTCCAAAAATAGTAATTACAACCTTTAATAACAAGCAGCATTTAGAGTGTGTGCTTGTTTCCTTATTTTAAAAATGGAATAAAATACTGTGCATTCCATTCTGTAAGATAATTAAGCCAATTACTTTCAAGCAGAAACTACCATCCCTTTTCTGTCCAAAGCTGTTTTTCTGACAAGTACTACAAAAATAATACATAAGTAGTATTGAGGAGGCTACCTTTCCCCAAGTATGCAATCAAAACATTGTAACAGCTCACTATTACAGTTCAAATATATTCATACAATCACAGAATGATCTGGGTTGGAAGGGACCTTAAAGATCATCTAGTTCCAACCCCCTCCCACAGGCAGGGACACCTTCCACTAGACCAGGTTGCTCCAAGCCCCATCCAACCCAGCCCTGAACACTGTCAGAGATGAAGCAGCCACAGCTTCTTTGAGCAACCTGTGCCAGGGCCTCACCACCATTACAGTAAGGAACTTCTTCCTAATATCTAATCTAAATCTACCCTCTTTCAGTTTAAAGCCATTCCCCCTTCTCCTGTTACCACCTGCCCTTGTAAAAAGTCCCTCTCCGTCGTTGGAAGAAGACTTTGTCAGCCCCTCTACATACTTGAAGGCTGCTCCAAGATGTCCCCAGAGCCTTCTCTTCTCCAGGCTAAACACGCCCAGCTCTCTCAGCCTGAGTTCATAGGAGAGGAGCTGCAGCCCTCTGAGCATCTTTGTGGACCTCCTCTGGAAGGCTTATCTTTTCTGAGACGGAATTTTTAATTTAATACTCTTCTTTAAGAAACTTGACTTTCTGTTTACTGTTATCCTTTTAAACTTCACACACAGTCATTATTCACCTTTAACATGTTTCACTCAGTTCTACTTGCTTTCCCTTACTCTAAAAGCTGAGCTATTAGAAGGGAAAAGGGAATAAATTAAATAAAAAGAAGGGGGGGGCAGGGAAGAAAAGATAGACATTGAGGTTCTCAGATATTGCCTAATGAGCAGCTAAAGCCAACCCAAAAGCTCACTGCTACCAAACAGAGCAATAATGCTTTCCTCATCAGTAACCAAACTTCATATCAAGGCTGGAAAAGCGTAGCTCACAAGCCTAAATGCATAGAACCTAAACAGCTTTAGCCCAGGAACAACACCTAAGATTCCAGGTCAACAAGCAAGCCAGAAAATCAATCCCATAGAGCAAGATCCACAACTAGCTCTGAAGAGATGCACACCTACAATGTAACAGAAGCCACCACAGAGTAAAGGCCCAGGCCTGATGTTAAATAGAACACCATGCTCATGGGCAGAAGTGTGGGTGGAGGCCCCAGGTGAGCCTCCTCAGGCTGATTAGGGTCTGCCAGTGCATGCTGAGCCATGACAGGTTTGGGGAATAAAAACAAAAGAGACAGAAGTAAACAAAACCAAACCAACCAAAGTCTTTCTAACATAATTAACCACTGAGCTTCCCTTCCTAAAGGCAGATTGTTTCCCATGCCAACACAACTGGATTCATTACTAATGCATTTATCTAATTCTACTGTCCTCAAAGAAAAAGGACTTCCATAAAAATACTTCAAATAAGGACAAAACATTGTTTTCCTTACAACACGGAACCCAGTTATAAAAACCAATTATCAGGACCCAAAGGGTTACTTACTAGTGCATTCATCAAAGCAAGTACCTGAGTGCAGGTGATGCTAGCTAGGGTAACACAGGCGTTTCACATACAACTAACTCAATTCATTTAATTGTCTTCTGATTCAGTACTTTGTTCTATCACTGTATTACAAACATTTGGTTACAGATCAATGTCTTTTACTGATCTATCAATAAAAATTGTAAATTACATGATCTTATCTGAAGTTATCAAGTTAAGACTCAGTGACATACATACTGCTCTAAAATCAGTCTGACTGACATGAATACTCTGAATGTGTGAAGAAGTGTTACAGTTTTTCTAAGGACAGCAATATGACCTATCCGAAAACCTGAAAAAGGAAAAAAGAAAATTTATCTATTAGAACAAGGAGAAAGAAAAGAGAGAAAAAAAGTAACACAGAGCTGTGGCATGGAGGAAGCGAAGTCTAAGAAGTGTGAAACATTTTCCAAGCTAAGTTCTGGGTGGAAGAAGAGATGTACTGAACAACTAGCTTCATATCCAAGTACTTTTGCTCCTGCTCAACCAGCTCTTCACAGCAAGCATGGCAAGGGTTCCTAGATGGCTTGAGGAGAATCCTTAGATGCTTCTGCATGGATTCCTGGAATGTAGGAATATTCCTACAAAGCACAGACAGAATTCCTAGAAATTCTTCTTCTAAAAAGACTTTCTAGAAAGCATAGAGGGGATGCACCTGGAAAATTCCTAGAAGACATGGGGATCATGTCAGGTCACCAGGCAAATTCCTAGGATATACTCAGAAAATCCCTAGAAAGCAGAAGAGAAAATAGAATGTTCCTAGAAAGCACTGGCAGAAATCCCTAAAAAGCAAGGAAAAAAGCTTGATAGGAAAATTCCTATCAAGCCTAAGGAGAATTCTTGAAAATTTTCTAAAAGCACAAGGAAAATTCCTAGAAACCACAGTGGGAATTCCTTGAATGCATTTGGGAAAATTCCTAGAAAGCTGCAAGACCATTCTATGTAAACTCTACACTAATCTGTATAACTGCTATGCTGGATTTTCTAAGAGGGAAAATGTGAACACAAAGCAGGTACCTAATATTTTCTATGCCTGAAACCAATTATTTTTATAAAATGCTTTGCATCATTTAAGAAATGAGCAGTGATGCTTTAAGAATGTGCCTTTAAAATGACAAAACTGAGAACAGTGATCAGAAACAGAGTAAGTGTGTGGGACACTTCCCCTCTCATACACTCCTGATTGCTAACAACTTCAGCTTGCAGAAGTTTCTGACACCAACAGCAACACGGCTCTTCAGCAATCCCCTCTGAGCTCTCTTCTCATGCAGTCGTCCTCAATCCTGAGCACTCTCATGACCAGCATCCTTTTCTAAGTACCTGACCAGTCTTCCCTCACACATACATACACTTTCACATCTATAACATCCTTCAGTGAAGTTCTACAGATACAGTACTCATCATGTGATGGATTATCTCTTTGTTTTGAAGGGAAGTCTGACTAGCATCAGTAGTTCTGGCATTGGAAGAGACCCTTAGAACAGGCCTTTCTTATCCGAATCACAATTTTGTAAATCCCTTCCAAATCCACCTCAAAGTCTTCTTTCTGTGTTGAGGAGACACAGCCTACTTTTAGTCATTCCTTGCTATGAAGCAGTTTCATATCTTTGATTATTCTTGCTGCCTTCTTTGAACCTCTCCCAGTTCTACTGCAGATTTCTGAGAAGTACACAAAATATCTAATATACAGGTGAGCCACAGATTTACAGAGTGGGACTGAGATGGTTTTTGTTCTGTTCTCTGTTCCTTTTTTAGTTAATGCTAACATTTTATTTACTTTTTGCACATCAAGCACTGAGCTGACATTTTCAGGTAATCATCTATCTTGATGCTATAAAAGGGACCCATCCTTCCTTTTGATTGCTCTTCTCTTTCTGCATCAGTCCACATTTATGTATACCGAATTTCATCTGCCATTTTATTGCTAAATCCCTCAGTCTTGTATGGTCCTTCTGTAATTCTCCACAGTTTCCTCTCATTCCTATATTGAATACCACACAAGGATCTTACTCTTCCATATCCAGAATAAGATCTAATGAACCACTGGATTATATATTACGTTGAAACAGGTAACCGAGCATCCCTAAGCAGTAATATAAAGGTGCTAAAGACAAATACTGACAAACAGATAAATGTGTCTTGTTAAAGTGCCTGATGCTGTTCATTTCTCCCCTCTTGGAAAGGCTACCACCCTAAAGAAGTTTCAAGAGAACACGGTGTGCAGTGGGGCCTCAAGTCACTCCCAAGAAAATGTAGTGTCCTAGCATAAAATCACTTCCTTGGCAACCTACGCAAACACAACTGAGTTTCATGGGAAGACTCCAGGTGTGGACACACTTTTTTTTTCCTGGTGCTTCTTCAGTGACAGCAGTAACTTCCTGCAGAGATGCAGCATGAATGTTACCCAAGGTGCAGTAACTTCACAACAGCTTTCTGGCAGCAAATGGAGGTTTTCCGCACTCTTCTTTGAGAATTGCAGGGCTTAACCTCACATGCCTCACACATCCAAATTTCCTGCTAACTACAATGGGAACTTTTTCCATACAAAGATACAAGACTGGATACTCACTAGAAAATTAAGTAAACACATTGAGGGTGGCCCTCCCATAAAGACATGCAGACTTACGAAAGTACTTTCCACTCCTTTCCTAAGCACGTCTTTACAATTTATTTATGAAGTTCTGTTGTAACAGAGCCTGGTGTCTGAAATGTACAATATTTAGCATAAGTGTATCCAGCATTTAGAATTAGTCACAGAACTTCCACAAATACTAAAATTCTGCCCTGAAGTATATACATGGCATCTGCTCACTTTGAGCTATCTTTATCTGATTCACAGACAATCACAGCACATTTTCAAATCCATTTACGATTGAAAAGACTATGTTAAAGACTGTTAATTTGACAGTTTTAAATAAAAAATTCAGTTCTGATACTATAGTCAAACTTATTTAAATATAATCAGCTTAATATCTTCATTACTTTGTATGCAGGGAATTATTGTAACAAGACACTGTTGTTTTTATTTTGCAAGTTGTAATAATTGGGAATTTTGCACATTATTTTATTCTACAAAAACCCCGATATGTATATATAAAAGAAAACCAGAAATATTATCATTTTTAGAATATTATTAGAGTATTGTACATTCTTCTTAAAAATAAGTTAATCTGGCCCACTAAATATGAAAGCAAAGAATAAAGGACATTCTTCCCCAGAAATAAACAGCAACAAACCCAACATGAGACAGTAATGAAGCTGAGAATTATCTGAACACTCACTGTGCTGGTTTTTCAGTTTCACATTAGAAATGGAGTGAAGACAAAGCTGGACAATATTTGATTTCTCCAAGAACTGATGACTACTCCCTTCAAATTATCAGATCTGAAAGGAGAAATACAACCATTCTTGAAGATCAGCTGCCATCTAGTGAATAGTAAGAAAACTGTTTAAAACATTTTTTTTTATTTCTTTTTTTGACAGCTTAAACTAGATTCTTGGTGGAATACCTTTTTGCCATTTTATCACTGTTATTTTGGGGTCTGTAAATTATTCAGGAGCACAGCTATGAAAAGCTATGCATACCAAAGCAGAGCAATGTCACTCAGCAAAGTTTTCTATTAAAATATACAAGTAAGGTCTTGATTCCACAGTTGGCTCCAAAAAAGCCAATCCTGCACACTTCCAAAAAGTCCTTCATTATACAAAACAGAGCTGAACTATCACTGTCTTAAGCAATTCAGTATTACAACAGTATACTACAATTAAAAATCAAGAAGTTTAAGTTGAAGAATTCACTAAGATGTGTTCAGCAAGGAACAATATAATAATTTTTATGTTGGACACCAGGAGTGCTACTGTTAGATGTATGTTTTACACTTGTTAACTCACAGGTAACTAGAATAAAACTGAAAATATTAGCAGTGTACATCAACACTGTCAAACAACTATTCTTATGTAAGACTACTGTGATTCATGAATTACTACTTCATTCTCATTTCATGTTTTCCTGAAACAAGTATCCATTTGCCTTGTTTTTCCCCTAAACCATCACCTGCATTTCCACAATCAATGTGATGACACAAGCTGGAACTGTGACCTCTTTTTGTTGCGACCAAAAGAGGTCACAGCCCTCCCTCCCCTCCCAGCCACCCATTTAAAGCCATTCTTTGCACTGACACAAGCATTTGCACAGTAGTGTAATGCATAAAATCACAATTTATTGCCAGTTAACTAACTCATCATCTTTGCCATACTGATGCTTTTCTTATTATAAAGAAGGACAAGGATTATATAATGATGATAAACAGAAGGCAGGAAGGAAAATTGGACAGGTTGCTGTACTTACCCAATTATATTTATGCATATCAGTATCAAAGTAAATTTCAAACTGGAAAAATAAATTAATTACTGCAAAGAAGCTTTTCCATGCATTGTCCATGCAGGAAGAAGATCTAAACTTGTCCTCACTAAAGCCAACAGAAACTCAAATCAATAATTCTAACATATTATTTGGAATTCGTTGTCACTCAAGATTAGACTTGCAAGTGTTTTCCTTCTCATAAGAAATCAGATTTTCCAGATGTTACAATAAGTCTCTTACAAAAAACAACTATATAAAGTATAAACCACGGAGCTCATTTCAAATATGCACTTTTCCATATTTTTCTTTCCTAAACACAACTTTTTAAAACCAAGCAGAGGGTCTACCACTTCCAGTTTGGAACTCTGAACCACAGATCTGCCATTTTAAACAGAGCATGTGTTTTGTTTAATCAAGTACATACTCGAGGACACTCGTGTTTATGAGAATCTTTGATGGAACGAAATAAAACAAGAGAATGTGTTTATAAGACATTGGCTTGAAAATACATTCTCCTTCTTGGAATGAAAGCTCCTAATAATCTTTTGTCTGTATGTTCTCTGGTCAGACGTTAGTCTGTCCCACACTAAATACCTAGTAAGTCTGAATATTCCATACAAGCATTTGCATATATGTGCAGTATAAAAATGTGCTCTGAAAAGAAACATTAAGTAGATATCCAAGAGAAAAGGAACAGAAAATAAAACACTGAAGGAGAAAATTTGGCCACGAATTGAAAGGAAGTATAACACAGGCCCTTTTGCACATAATTAGGTATAAGGAGGCAGCTTGCTGGTTTTCACACTGCTCAGCCCTACACCCTTCTTATGAGCTCCTACTCATAATTTAATTTTTTTTAGCTGAACTAGCTCTGTTACCACTGCCTGCTTTTGTTCCTATGGCTTACTAAATTATTTTGTGTACAGCTCTTGATTCAGTAAGGAATGTGATTAAGCTGGACGCCATCAAAAAGATTTCGTTATGCTTCCCCTCCAGGGGCCTTCAAAACACAAGCTGGAGAGTTGGCAGCCATTGCTTTAAACCACCCTTTGTTTTCCGTGAACGTAACTGCACCTGACCAGTGCCACGTATGTGAGATCCCAATTCTTGTACCTATGTGGTCTCAAACGAAGTACATGTGTAACTACCTACAATGAAGCCACTTGCGAGAATACAGCCATGCCCATGCTGAATTTTATTAGTTTTCTCTTGTACCTCACAATGCTGACAGAGCTCCAGAATGGATGTGACAAAAAGCATTGCACAATTCACAGCCCAGTTTAAGAAGACGGTGGATCAAAAAGTTACACAACTAATTTCTCTTAAATGCTGACTAAGCATTTGTCAGAAGAGCACACTACTAGAGTTTTACCAATTGCCGAATAAATACCTGTGTCCTGATTAATTCTACAAGCAGTGTTCCCTATCAGCTGTGCAGTTCCACCCATGTTCTTCTTAACCTGCACCTACAGTTGACTCAACCCCAAACGCTGGTGAAAATGGTGCTGCCCAGCATCAAGAGAAGCCCTGACCAGGCACACGTGAAAAGGGAAGGCCAACTTTGGGCAACACGTTTAAGCAGCACCAACCCGACAAGCGGGAAGCACTGAGGTGGCAAAATGAGGGAGGCGAGCGAGCC
>NW_009912514.1:20908-39367 GCF_000696875.1 Nestor notabilis | reverse complement strand
GGGCCTACAAGGATGCTGGGGAGGGATTTTTTGTTAGGGACTCTAGTGGTAGGACCTCTAGTGGTAGGACAAGGAGTAATGGCTTTAAACTTAAACAGGGGAAGTTTAGGTTAGATCTAAGGAAGAAGTTCTTCACAGTGAGGGTGGTGAGGCACTGGAATAGGTTGCCCAAGGAAGTTGTGAATGCTCCAACCCTGGAGGTGTTCAAGGCCAGGTTGGACAGAGCCTTGGGAGATATAGTTTAGTGTGTGGTGTCCCTGCTTATGGCAGGGGGGGTGGAACTAGATGATCTTAAGGTCCTTTCCAACCCTAACTATTCTATGATTCTATGATCTCAACTATTGGGCATACTAAGCATACTGTCAGACTTCAAGTAGAGTTGAATAGTTTTGCTTTCCCTGAAAATGGCACATGTGACAGAAACAATCAGTAAATTAAGAACAAAAAATGTAAGGGCCCGGAAGTATTATTTAGCTGCTCTGCAGGTTTTTGGTTGTTCCAGACTGTTGTGTCCACATAATTCATCCACTCACACACTTGCACAACTGTGGGATTAAGTGAACTTTGGTCAAATATTTTCTAAACTCTACCTTTATGGCTTTTCTGTTCTCCGTTTCTGTACTGTGTGCCTCCTTAATTCAGCTGAAAATATGACCACACAAATATACATAAAAGTGTTAATTCTGATGTTGATTATCACATCCATGGGAGTTTTGAGACAGATGCTGAATTTCTGCATGACTGCAGCATCTGTTATTATTACACAGGTCCTGTGTGTATGAGAAAAGGGATTCTTGAAGGTGCCTAGATACTTATAAAAGATTATCACCTCCAGGGTTCATCATAATTGTCTTGTTGTTGATAGTGATAGTCTCTTGCTAATTTTTATCTCACAACACTTGAAAACAAAAATGTGAAAACTGAAGTTCGTACTTTACTGAAGATTACTTAACCTGTTTATTTTTCTCATTTCCTGTAACATTAGTGCAAACACATGGGTCTAAGATTTTAAGACTTTTTTTGTAGTTGAAATGTTTGTGTGTCTATGTTTTATGATTTCTTAAAGTTCAAATTTTACCACTGAATTTTCCTACTTTTACAATGTTAAATGCAAGGAGTTAGATGTTTTGGTGTTATGTAATGCTTATTACAAAAAAAAGGATCTGCTTGGCTCTAAAAGGTGGGCAGAGAGGTTGTTCAGCAGCTTTTTGTGGACTATTGCATTTCCCCAGTTTTGTAAAAATCATCAGTTATACTACATGTTAGTGCAATATTTTAAAAAGAATGGAATATTCAACAGTTATTGATGCTTCTTTGAGTAATTTGTTCTCCATTTTAATTGATTCAATACAAAGATTTTTTGTTTTCTACAAGTTGAGGCTTTTTTTCTTTTCTGTTATGTTTTACTTTCCCTGAGATAAAACACACCCCTTGTTCGTAGGATCAACACTGCTATGAACATCATGAACCTTCTGAGTTTGTAGGAACAGACATAGTTTTTCAACTATGATGTTATCTGAGATCTGAATCTGGCTGTTGGTATAGACTAGGATTCTGTGATTTATACAGGCAAACAGATGAGGCTAGATAATGGAGGTCTGGGTTATATCTTTCTGAGGCTCTTGAGTGTCCTACTGGTAGTAGAAACAGAGTGCATGAAGATTAGATTGATTTTTAATTTCTGTGTTTGAATTGAGTTTTCTTCCGATGGCTTGCTTTGTCACAGAAACAGAAATTTCTTAGCAGTTCTGTTACTCACCACTTGTCTCAGGTACCATCTTTTGTCTGGATTTGCCCTTGCATTTCTGCTCATCTTCTAGCTTACTCTTTTCCTTCACTGCTCTACCTCCTGTCTTCCACTTCTTATCCAAGGACTCTTGAGAGAGGAACTGAGAAAGTAACCCCTAACTTCCCAGCTATCCTACTCTGCATCACTTTACTGATGCTCTTGTCCAGCGATCAAGTGCTCTGTGTATCTTCACTTCCAGACTGATAGGCAGGCATTGCTTTCTCTCGCCTGTCACCTCTAATTCAGTCAGTCAATCCTGAAATTCTGACAGAACACACCTGCAAAGCAATTTGATTATTTTTCAGGATTCATCCGCTTTGCAGAGAGAATCGGAATGCTGGCAATACAGAAACTGCAAATACTGTTGTTACTGTTCCTCTGGTCTTTCTATCTTTTACCTTTTCCTTTTAGAATGTCAGCAAATGATGATCAGGGTCCACTCTGGATTTTTGCATTTGTATGATAGGTAGGATAAAGGCATTTTAGGTTAAAATGGGAGATCTTGTGTGTCATGGTAATGCAAATAAATATTAGAACTGTATTCAAAGGTCTTCAAGTTAAAGTAACCTGTTTACTTTAAGTTAACTAAAAACTTAGTGGGTTTAGTCTACCATTAATTACATTGAACCCTCATGTGAAATTCAGGGGTTTTATTTCTGTTATTGAACTGACAGAGAAACTTGAGAGCAAAAATTGAAACCCATACTAGGTTCTGGGAAAGATTCCATTTTTCCCAAAGCATAACTGACAGCCATGTGTCTGAACAACTCCAGTCATCTGGGTTTTTAAATGTTTGAATCTTAGAAGATGGCTACGGTTCTCAGCAGGATGGCTGAACTGTGTACAGGTATACATGTGTTCACTGAATTCAGCTATTTCTTCCAGGATTCTACTTATTTTGAGATGGGTTCCTTAGATTACTGAATGAAATGTTATCTTATATTTCAAAGTTTAAGCATGTTTCATGTTCCCCACTCATTTCTACCTGGTTGCTACCAGTTGGACATTATTTTGTTTTGTTCTACAACTGAATAAAGAGTTAGGAGCAGGAAGAAGCATACCTAGTTTTAACTAAGATGGTAATATTGATGAAAATTTTACTATTGGTTGAAGATATTGGCATTGCAGTAGCAGCAGTAATTCTTCCTGAAATTTCTGCCCCATTGCTTCAAGTCTTTGTGGGTGGAATTTGTGTCTCTGGAAGAAGTTGGACTAAGTTAATTTGAGGTTATTAATATCTCATGATTATTTCTCAGGTTGTATGTGACAAAATTGAGTAAGGTAGACATGGAGTATGTTATCAGAGAATTAGGATTTGGTTTGTATCGGTCTTTGTTAAATAAAAAGTTGATACTTTTTTTTATGGTGAAAGCAAACTTTGTTTTACAGTATTCATTGCAATAACATGCTTTGGTCGATTATACGTGAATGCTTAGGGATTTTGTAGATGCTGAATTTATATTATTCGTCTAATAAAGAAACACTAAACAGTTAATAAATATATCAGAAGACTTTCCACTGCACTTTGTTTCCTTGATAGCAGCTTATTTTGTGTCTATAGCTACAGTATTCTACCGGGTGAAGATAAATGGATTTCATAATCTCACGCTGGGGAGAAAAGTGAGACGGGAAAAGATTGGAGCTGCATGAGCTGGATAACTTAACGTTATAGCTCTGAGAGGCAGAGCTCTAAAAAACTATTAAGGACATTACCTTCTTGATTGGAGATTCAGAAATTGATGCACTGCCTTCAGTCCTGTTCTGTTTTTCAAACTTTCATTAAGTTTATAGTAGCTTTCACCTGGCCCTTACAAATTGGTGGTTTGAAAAGAAATAATTTGTCAGAGTATGTCTGATATAAGTAGATTCATCTTCAAAACAACATTACCATTTCCTGAAGACTGCTTTTAAATCTATCAGCAGAATATGAGCTAAAGTGCATTGCATTATTTTGACATATTATTCATTGAGATAATTTCCTGATGGGTTTTTGCTTAATATGTTGAATTATCACAAAGGAGAATGCTCAATCCATTATTGATTTTAAGAAATACCACAATTGGTGATTACGACTGTAAAAAAATAACAAACATGAAATTAAACATGAGGTTTGCAAAGTAGGCTCATAAATTCCTTTTGTCTGAAAGAATGGGTGCTTGATCACTGTTGATAAGAATTGCTACCATTATGAAAATATTTCAGATGGGGATAGGGAAAACCTGTCTCACAGTATGATGCATTTAGTGAGATGTATCCTGTTTACCAGTTTTCTGGTTAATGGCTGTGCACATCCAGAGAAATTGAAATTGTTAGGTATGGTCAGCCATCCTCTAAGAAACACCCAGCAGCTTTAGTAGCTTTAAAAATAATTAATAGTTCATTATATATTGATCACTAGGTTACCATTTGTGGTGGATTGACCTTGGCTGGCTGCCAGATGCACAGGGCTCAGACACACACTAGAGTCAAAATAGAAAACTTCAAGCCACAGACAGATAGGAGAGGTGGTCCACAGTGAACCCATGGAAAGTGCAGTAATAGATATTGCACAGAAAGGACGAGGACAGTGAGAGTAGAAATTTGGACATCACTTGCCAAAGGGTGTAATACAAGTTGATGAAAGGCTCAAATCTTACATATCTGGATTTCTAACACTACTGTAATTTCAGAGAAAAGGCAAGACAGAGCAGATTTGAGGGATAGTATTAGTGATGGTTCCTGAAGGTTTTGACTTTTTTTGCTTTGTTCTTGTGTTTACCTCAAAGGAAAACACTGCTTTTAGGGCTAGTCAAAACTCAGAATTTTTCTTGCATGGTAAATGGAAAATCTGTTTTCATTCTCAGTTGAAAATACTTTTTGGTGCTGTTTTTGTCCATATTTTAATTGATGTATTTTACTGTTCCCCAGGTAGCTGGTAATGTTCCAGCACCGTGAGTTTCCATGACTCCCACTTGACATGCTTCGTTATGGTGGTAAAACCCTTCTGGTGACTCACAGTTGAAAAGACAAGCATGTTATTGTCAGAAGAGATAGCACAATGGTAGACAAGGCTAAACATGGAAAGTGTTTTGAATGGATTGGAGGCAAATCAAATGTATAGCTTCTAGTACTGCCAGGAGTAACTTTGCACTGAGTAGAAATGAGGAATTGCCAAAGCCCTTGTGTGGATCTGGGAGCCCACTAGAAATGCTGCTGTCATCTGTGCATGTACTTACAGCTGTTGTTTACCAAAAGAACTGGTATTAAACTTACCGTGGAAAAATTGCAATGAATATGACATTGACCGATGGGGTAAAACGTCCTGAGCCTGCACAAAAGTGTGGTTTTCAGTCCTTGCTTCCCCCTTTCCACTGTGAAATACAGGAGCAGCTGCCAAATGGGGAAAAATGTGGGAACTTCAGCCTGGGAGATTTAAAAAATGAAAATGTGGATCAGTTTTTAAAGTATGTTTAAAAATGGGTTGAGCTAATCCAGGAAGTCATTGTTAACCAGAGAATAATAAGCTTTATTTGCTTATTTCATAGAGTTGTTTAGGTTGGAAAGGACCTTGGAAGGTTATCTAGTTCAGCATCCTACTCAAACTTTGGCGTTAGATTGTGTCACTCAGGATTGTGTCCTATTGAGTTAGGATTATCTCCAGTGAATAGACATTCCACAGACTTGCTGGGCAGCACATTCTAAGTATATAGCAGATTTTTCCTGATAATAAATTAGAACGTATTTTCTTGCAACTTGTGTCTATTGGCCTTTTGCTGTGCATGCTTGAGGAGAATCTAGTTCTTTCTTCTATATAACCACAACTAAGGCAAGACTAACCCCCTCAATTTTTTAACTTCAGGCTGATTAAACCCAGTTTTTTCAGTCTCTCCTGCCTTGTGCTGTAGCTCTGTAAACGTCTTGGTGGCTGTTCTTGGTGGTTAAACAGAGAGCAGAAAAAAATAATTTGGAAGGGCTATTGAAGGGAGTGAAGACAAACAAATCTCAACTCGTTTAGATATCAGATGTCAGATCTGACAAAGTGTGCAATAACAGTAGATTCCAGCTCTTCACAGTGAGCCCACAGACACCCACTTTTCATGTAGGGGCTATGTCCTGTAGGAATTCAGGATCCCAAAAGAGATCTAACTTCTAAGCAGTCCATAAGATAGATACTGTCTTTGTAGAGTACTAAATTTTACTTTAGAAAATCATGTCAGAATTTCTATAGAATAATGCTCGAGGCATTTGAAAAAATGAAAATTTAAAAGTATTTATTATAAGCAAATTCATGTCTATTAAAATATTAAAGTTTTTACTTGAAGGAGGTACTTTCAGTTGGTTTTGAAGAGATAGCCTTCAGCCCTTACAGGAGTTATGGGTTTGATACAGATAATGTTGAATGAAACTCTTTGGTGTATTTTACAGAAAAGATCAGAGTACAGTGAAGTTTTATTGTTCAGTGATTGTAGGCCAATAATTTTTTTTCCCTTTAATGGCATTCAGTGTGCAAGACTAACATTTTACCTTTCTAAAAGACTTGAAAAGCTAGTTCCCGTGGCCTTTCTGTTGATGTTGGCTGTTTAATCATCTGAAAATCTCCCCTGTCATCCTGGTTGCTTGTATTACATATTCTTCATGCATCATGTTCCTCATGGTTTTCCTTCCTATACTTCAAGAATTGTGAGTCCTCACACTCAGGGTTTGTTTTTTTTTTTTCTCTTGTGCCTACTGCAAAAGGAGCAAAGTCCTTGTCCAAACCCATAAGCTTTCTTGCTAGAGGATCTGATTCCATCGTGGAAGAGATGCCAGCAATGTGATAAATCTGACAAACTCTTTTGTCATTCATCCTCAGTCTTACTTCCATATCTAAAGACCTAGACATCACAGATCTTGAACCTTAGAGTATCTACTCAAATGGAAATATGTGAAACTGTAATATTAAAAATCATGGTTTTCAGACTCATATCCCAAAATTCTAAATTACAATCAGCTTGCCTTCAAATGATGTTTTTTCTAAACATTCCGATGTGAAAAAGGCCTGTGTGGCATGCCCCTGTACAATATGCAGTAAAGCCTCTGCAGTTATGTGATCAAACCCACAATGATTTAGAATTAAATTTCAACAATTTAAGTAATCCTTCTGGCATTGCAGCTCAGGGCACGTCAAATTGGAAATCCTATTAAGAAAAAGTGTCTATATTTATAAGGGCAGGAGGTTAAAAAAATGCAGTCGAAGCCAAAGCTTTTAAGCTGTTAGATTCAACAAGACATGAAAACCTAGTTAAAAAAATTGGGAGGAATCCACTGTACTTATTCAGAGTTTTTACAATTAAAAAAAGGATAAAGAGTCTACAAAAGTAAGGAATGGTAAAATAGCTTTTGTGAGAGTAGAAAGCACAAGTGAAGTATTAATGTGCATGTTCTGTTGACATATGTGCAATAAATAACCTGTGCAAAGAGAATCCAATTACTGTACACAACAAATTAGTTGTTATACTTCCAGCATTGTAATATAGTTGTATGATTTGCATATTTGAGCTCAGTTGCATTCATATATATTTAAAATAGATTTCATGTCTTTCAGACACCTATACTGCAGTCAGTTTAGTTGAAAAAACTCAGTAAATCACATGGAGGTATCTGAGCTCCTGAAGGACACTGGGATTTGGCCTTGAGTGTTTATAAGGAAGGAATCTAAGTGGCAGCTACTTCTAGATTTACAGGGTTAAAGAAATTGATTTTAGTTGACTAATCCCATTTGAAAGCAGGGCCTTACTGTATCAGATGTGCCATCTATGTACATGAATGCATGTGTGCGTGTGTATATATATATACACACTATGAATATCTACATCCATGTCTCTGCATATTTTAGGGTCTTAAAAAAAATCCACATATCCATCATGTTTGGTACTTTCTTGTTTCTAAATCTTTCTTACTAGTCTAGTTGATCCAGAAGGGCGAGAATGGCAGAATGTTTCTGAAGACAGTAACTCCGAGTTTGCAGACACTAATACAGTGTTAAAGCTAAATATATAGCAAAGGAGTTTACATATTGTATTTTTCACACTTGAACAACAATTTGTAGAATGAGCCTGAGGGATAATAATTTACCAGTGTCATTTCCCAAGACTGTTATTCCTCATCTTGACATACTATTAAAATAATTTAATTATCAGTATTTTGTCTTGTCATTAAGTTACTGATGTTTTCCATTATTTATATTTCTAAAACTTCATGTTCCCATATATAGACCTCCCTATCCCCCTTATATGCATGTTGTTTGGCAAATATTTGTATTGGATCATCTTTTCTCCTGTAACCCCCTGATGGGTGTTGTGACCTATGATAGAATCCCCACTGAAGCTAATATAAATCTGCATACAAGTGGTAAAAAAGGAGAATTTGACTGCTTGGTAAAGCAGGTGGTGTTTTGTTTTGGTTTTTTTTTTAATTTTATTTGGGATGGGGGAATGGGAAGAATACTCAGGAAAGCTCTCATTTGTCTGTGACCACATATAAGCTTTGGTTACAGAACAGGAGAAAATAAGTTCTGTTTTGTAATTGTCTGGCTCATGTTTAGAACCAGTTGCACTAAATAATTACAAGGAAATACCTTCTTGAACTCACCTGTTTTGGGAGTATGCCGCTTTTCAGATGAGACACTCATGGGAAAGGCAAGCTTCTCTGTTCTTGGCTGCAGTGAAGGCTGTTGAGCACAAAGTCTGTAGGGTTTAGCTGTGTTTGTATAAGCAGGCAGTTCCAGTGTGCTTTTTTGTGAATTTGTTTGATCCATTGGGAAGAATAGCATGACAGGAATTTCACTTAGATACTAATTTCAGCAGTCTACCTGCTTATGCAGGGAGCATCTTCAGAGATTATGGAAGGTAAGGACTCTGTCCCAGCCTGCAAAAGGTATGTTAAATTCATGCTTAAATTATCTCTGTTAACTTTTAAGATTGTGCACTGTTTCGTGGAACGTTAGAGGCCAAAATACTCTTTCATGGAAGAAGATGGACTCTATTTTTATTTCATAACTAAGTACCCTTCAAAGACCCTTTTGCCTGTGCTTGGGCTGCAGACATTCCATCTGAAGCTGCTTCTTAAGCAAGGCTTTGATTTACTTCCATTGTAACTCGTGAAAGGTATTGGAAATCCTTCAGCTGTTCACAGACTTGAAGCTCAGTGAATTTCTGAAGGGGCTTGACAGGGAGCCGTATCAATACCTGTCTATTTTGAAAACAATAAATACAGACAATTAAGTACCTACTAGAAGAATAGTAGTACAGTTTTATATACTGCTAGTATATTAGTATATTAGAAATATAGGTGTTTCATATACATGTACACAACAATTTATAGTAACAGTTGCGAAAACTCAAAGAAGCATACCTTAAAAAATAGTGGCATTTACTGGATATAATTTTCTCATTTGTTTCATCATTCTGACAGTCTTCAGTGCAGATAACAGGATTTAGCTATGTCTCTCCAATGTTTTTCTCTTGGGAGTTCTTTGGTTTCATTGTATTTGCCATTTTAAAACCTGATGTAAACATGTTAAGTCAAGGTGCCCTTGCAGATTCTGCATGGGGTGATGTACTGAGGGAAGGGGATAGTTTGTTTCCACTGAGACTTACCAGACAATGAGTCTCTTTGGCAGCACAACAGAAGTATATGCTAGCATTGGATTTTGGATTTCATCACCAGAAAATAGCTGTTACTGGCCGTATGTTCTAGCTACCACTGTTCTGTTACAGACAGATCAGTGTATATTTACCTGGAGACTGATTTTGACATAGCATGGTGTTGAGCTGCTTCCTTTGCATTTGTATTCAGTGTAATACCAACAATAATAAAGATGTGGTGACTTGCACTTCAGTGAAGTACTCTATAGATTTGTTGGAACCTTGAATACATACTTAGACAACTTGCTAATACTGCGCTGATTTTTACTACCAGGTTTATATGTGGTAGATTGGCAGTCCAAGTACAGAAGCAGTAATGTGGAAGATTCCAAATGGATATATACATACGTATGCACATGTAAGGAAAACATTTTTATCCTGAAAGTGGTCAAAAGCCAGAACAGATTGGGTGGAGGAAGGAATCTCAGTTATTGGAGATGCCCAACACTTCGCTGGAGTATTCCTGAGTGTCCTGCTCTGACTGGCCCGTATCAAAGCAGGTGGGAACGGATGACTTCCAGAGGTCCCTTCCAAGCTGTATCTTTCTGTGGTTCTTTGAAGTGTAAGTGAAAGCAAGTATAAATGTGCAAGAAAGTGCAATAGTGTGGAAACTGGAAACCAGCTATTACATTCTATGCTCTCTTTCTGAAGCCAGAAGATGAATGAGGCAAATCGAGAAGATAGTTTTAGTGGCTTGTCCAGGGGACAGCTTTGGGAAACCAAGTCTCGTTAGTTCCTGTTTTAAAAGACTAATTTCACAGTAGCATCTCTCAGGTCTGGTGCAAACACTCTTAAGTACCAAGATGTTTCTCAGTGACTTTTTTTTCAACTTACAGAGACAGTGAATAACTCATGTTACAAACACAGCAGGATGTGTATCCCCTGAGATTTCCTTTAGTCTGACAAGCTACAGATTTGTAGTATAGGTAGTAGTTCTGATAGATACACTGTCCATTAATATGTAAGGGAACTGCACTCTGAGCATCTTAGAGGATCTTATCAGCTATTCACAAAGTTTCTCTGAGATGACTGCAAGAAATTACATTTTTTAAAACATTCATTTGTCCTTATTTTTATGGAGCAAACACCTTATATCAAATTCTGAGTTCCCTCTCCATCTCTAATGTCTTGATATAACATTTTTTATAAAATGACACAGTAGCAAATAGCTGACCTTATTGTTTAAACTGCTCATTTTATTTTGATGAAGTAGAGCCATGTTTTCTTAGATAATGTATTGTGTTTCTTCATGTCCTGCTAGAACAAATTGACATGTTTCTTAAGATTTTATTTTACAGTTCACCTTTTCTTTTGTGTGGCTTCTGAAAGCATACATATATAATTTTTGTTCTGTCATTTGCTCACAATGGGTCTGTAAAAATGCATACACAGAGGCAAAAATGAGTTTGTCAGGAATTTATGAGAAGCAGTATCTTTTGAAATGCTTTAAAAATGTTTTCTTCCCTCTGTTGTTTCATTTTTCTCCTATACATATACATTTATACATACAAACACAAAATAGTTAACAGTGTTTTGGCTTTTCAATACACTCCCAGATGCCTGTGTGTTGGGTTTTTTTTATTTTTTTTTAATTTTTTTTTTAACTTTTGCTATTTATCAGAGAAAACACTGCCACTCTTGTGGAAATAGAAACTTCTGCCACCACTAAAGAACTAAAAATGTCAAGGGGACCATAAAAGGAAAATAACACAGTTTGTTTTGGAAATTGTTCCATGACAATTTCTGTAATCATTTTGACAAAACTTCTGTAAACGGAAACCTTTGTACTTTTTCAATTGAATGAGTTCTGAAGGCACAATGCATCACTGGAAATAGAAATTAAACAGACTTTTTTTTTTTTTTACTCTCAGCAAGAAGCTCTGCACTCTGTGCCTCCAGAGTAGAGATGTTTGCTGAAACAAAGAGGGAATTTTTGTGTGTGATTTATTATAATGTGTACCGCTTCCGTGGCTTTTTATCCTTTGAGTTGCTCTGGAAGAAAAACAGATCGAACTCCTTTGCATACTAATAAATATTGTTGCTTGTAATTATTCAGTGGTTACAGTAGTATTGCTTTGAGATGAATCATTGCTACATTATTTACTTTTGTTTAAATTATTTTGAATCTTTAGTTCAACTAAAAAGCATACTGATGTTGTGATACCGATTACCTTGATACCTTTCTGTCTGTAATGCAAGAATTGAAGCAGCTGTTTAGGACTTGAATCTCTGGAACCAAAAGCCACTTAGACTATTTTGATAAGAAAATTTATATATCTGTTGTAAAAAGATATTTATCCACTTGGATGTCCTCTCCAAGGGCTTTACTAAAAGTCAAAGATCAACCTCTTACTAGGTCAGTGTTAAAACGTATCATGAGTTATCAAAAGTAACTTGTTAAAGAATTTTCATCAGTTAGAAAGGTGAAATGGAATTTACCCTGCCCAAATTCATACATTTTTATGATTTTTTACTAGAATATTTTGCAAGAAAGGACAGCTTTTAATAATTAAAACTTGCATTGTTTTGATTTTCTCTGGAGTTTTCCTCAAGTATCTAATCAAGCTGTAAATTCAATACGGTTTTCATTTTGGAACATTAATTGCCAAATCAATTGCTATAGGGAAGCACTGCATGCACTTGTAGAATTTTTCATGTGGTTTGGGATCAGATACATGACACTTGCGTGATGGAAGACAAATTTTGTTTGGTATTTATAATTTTGGTTTTCATAAGCATCCCATGTTTTGCTATATCTGTGATCCTTTTGATGGTGTTTGCCAATTCTCATTTGACAAAGCCAGGAATAGAATTGATTACAAAACAGGTTTCAATTCAGCTGAAATTAGTATCTTTGAACATATGATGCCAGTTATGGTCTCAAACAGCTACAGAAATAAGGAGAAAAGAAAGCTAAATAAGTTTTTTAATGAAAAAAAAACAAGTGTCATAGAGGAAAATTCAATTTATATTCTTTAAACTAAATCATGATCAAAGCAGTTTATTGGTTTATTAATGGTGTATAATGAACTGGGAATCAGTGAATTATACATTCAGAAACAACCAGCCATACCATAGATAATGCTTGGCACTTGTGAAGTATTATGTACCTACAGATTTCTAAACGCGCTTTTAGAACTAATCCCTTAATTTTCTAGTCCCTGTTACGCTCTTGCCCTATTTTGCATGCACCCCTCTCACAGCCCTTGTTGTGGGGTACAACAGCTGCCTCCCTCAGAATTAGGTGGAGGTTTTTGATGCTGTTGGGGTTCCTTCTGGCAAATACCAAGCTGATGTCCTACTGATAACGTCACCCTCTTCTCTCTCCTCTGTTACAAATTTTCATGCTGCTTGGATATTTCTTTCAAGCTGACATAGATTTTTTTTTTCCCTTCCCCCTCCCCCCACCCTGTTTAGTAATTTCCTTCTTACTGTTTGATCTGGCAAATGGTCACTGGCATTAGCATTACCAGTTCAGGGTCACACGCTTTCTCAGTTTTGGGTGTTGAGGCTCTTGTTTCTTTTCAGCTTTTGTCCAGCCATGTACTGAGAGAGGGAGCCACATGTGATCCCCCACTGGAACCAAGATTATTCAAGAAAGCTGGAAAGGTAGCTCAGGTTCAGCTGTAGAAATGAGTAGAGGTTAATGCAAATAGGTTTTATTCCCTGCCCCTGAACTGCTGTGTTCATCTTCAGTTTTCACTTTATGAAAGAAGATGACTTGATGTGGCATCTGCAGAAGTCTGTTCTGTGTTAACTTCTACAGGCTGTGTTCTCAGGCAACAGTTTCCTTGTTTTTCTTTTTATTGAAGATTAAACTTCTTTTAATGGGGATAAATTCATTGAAGGCATTGGCAGGATGAGAACAGCATTTAGCTGAGAAGTCAGCTCTGTTCCATCAACATCTGTTTCATCTGCTTTTAATGCTCTACTTTCTATATACTGTACTCATGAATAGACCCTGAAATACAAACAATTGCTGATCATGCTGCTGGCTCTGATAACATAACTCATAATGTTTCCCTAATTACTTACATTATAAAACTGTCAGGTCTGGAACATTTGGTCTCTCAAGGCAGCTCTCCAATTAATCTTTTCCTTTTTTATTAGAGATCTTGTTATATGATTGTCTTTTGGGGAGGAATGAGAGGGCTTTATAATGTTCTGGTTTTGGTGTTTTTTTTTGTGGTTTTTTTTTTTTTTTTAAGCTTTCACTGATAATAAAGCAAGAAGACTGGAGTTAACAGGAATGTTATGTTAGCTACCCTTTATTTTCTTTTTATTGCAGCCTCTGAAAGAATATAGTGCATACTATTATTGACTAGCTTCCAACGGAAAAATCATAGAACCTTTGACAGCCCAAATTGGAAGAGGCCTTAGAAGATTGTCTGCCCCAGTTCTGTGGGAAAGGGAACCTGGATGGGATTATTTAGCACCCTGTATAGTCATGTTTTGAAAACCTCCACTGATGGGGACTCTACCACATCCATAGGGAGGTTGTTCCAGGGATTGGTTTTCTCAGTGTAAAAAAAATTCTTCTATCAAGATGAAACCTTTCCCATGCAACTTGTACCTATTGCCCCATGTCTTCTCCATGTGCCTTCTTGTGAAGAAAGAGCCTCTGTCCTCTCTGTAGCTGTCCCTCTCTAGCTGCCTGTTAAGTACTGGAATATTGTTATGAGTTTCCCCCTAAGCTTTCTAAGACTTAACTCCTTCAGTCTTTCCTCATCAGGAAGGTTCTTCAGCCCTTTGATCATCTTCGTGGCCTTCCTTTGGGCCCTCTCCAGGCTTTGTTAAATTGTGGGGACCAGAATTGAACACAGTACTCTGGGTGCAGCCTGACAAGCACTGAGTGGGATGATCATGCTTCTGTCCCTGCTAGTAGTGTCCCCGTGGCTGCAGCCCAGGATCTGATTTGCCTTTGTCACTGCATCACTGCTGACTCGTGTACAGCTGCTTGCCCACTGGGACTGGCAGGTCCCTTTCAGCAATCCTGGTCTCCAGCTATGCAGCCTGGACTGTGCTCTTGGTTGTCTTATCCCAGGTGCAGGACTTTCCTTCTGTTTTTGGTAAGCATGCAGTTCTTGCTAGCTCACTCTTCAGTCTGTCGAGGTCTGTCTGTAAGATGACTCTCCCTACTGATGCATCCACCTCACCACCCAGTGACCCAGGGTCATCAACAAAATCAGTGGAGTTGCATTTATGAAGATGTTGAACATTGTGGGGCCCAGTATCAATCCCTGGGGGCTCCATTCATGACAGGCTGCAAGCCTGAGTAAAAACTATGTATTGCCACCCTGTAAATGTGGCCTGTGAGCTGATTTCCTATCCATCTTGCAGGCCAGCCATCCAATCTGTCCCTTGCTGGTTTGTCCAGGGGAAGGCTGTGGGAAATTGTGTCAAACGCTTTGCTGAAGTCCAGGTAAACAATATCTACTGCACTCCCTGTGTTGACAGAAAATATTATTTTGTTGTAGAAGGTGATCAGGTTAGTCTGGTATGATTTGCCTTTGGTAAATCTGTGCTGTCTTTTCTCAAAAACCTGCTTCATTTGGTTTATAATAATTTCTAGGAGGACTTGTTCGTAGGAGGACTTTCCTAGGGACTGAAGTATGATTAGCGGTTCTGAAGTTTCCTTTGTCCTGTTCTGTGCCCTTCTTGTAGATGGATTTGCCCTCCTCCAATCATCAGTTACATACCCTGATCTCCATGATTTTTCATAGATGATAGACAGTGGTCTTGCAGCAATGTTAGCCGCTTCTCTTAATGTCCAGGGGTGGATTCCATCTGGACCCATACCGTTTATGTGGCCTGAGATTTACTCGCTGTTAATATTTTATTTACTTGCTGTATTAATTGTTAAAGAAAAAACATCAGTGTCTAGTATGGTGCCAGTAAAATTGTTAGAGGGAGACAACAAAAGCTAGAAGTAGATTTTATGAAACACGTTATTGTTTTGATTTTTATAGCGTGATTGCTGAAAGATCCTTTAACCAATGTGGCCATGCATTAGAACAAGGAACATCTAATGACTTAGATGCTTTATAAAAAAATTCTGCTTTTGCTAGGCAGCAGTTTCATCATTGTTCTCATAAATGTGAAGTATACCATTTTGTATATCTTGCTTTGGAAGAAACAAAATGGCTAAGCACATTCCCTGGATCAATACAGCAAATGGTGTATCATTATTCTACTTGTTCCTTGACAAGAACCAGGTACTCCATCACACTGTTTTGCAGTATACATCTACCTGAAATCCTGTGCTGCTTTTCGTTTGCTTTAACCTTTCTATGTATGCAGTCCTCAAGGTGTCAGCAGAATGAATGAAATAGGTGAGTACAGATAATGATAATATTTTGCTTTTGAAGTATTCTCATACCAAATTTAAATACTGTAATTAGTAGCTATAAACATAGTAATGACATGAAATTACCTTGCTTATACTAAGAGACACCGTTTGTAAAGTGATACCATGACTTTCTTCCCTAGGCAGTGCTTGAGACCTCTCTCTGTTACAGACTTCACTGTGCTGCTTGTGTCAAAACAGTGACAGATCTGCACAGCTACGTGCTTGTCATCTTTGATCAGTATATTCTCCTACGCTTGAAAATGTTTAGAAAGACCTTTAGGTAAAGAAGAGTTAGTTACTGGGTTTCATTTGCTAAAACATGTTAAATATGTAAGCAGACATAAACCCCTATCCCTTTTGCAAAACACACCAGAACTCCAGGACCATTGTTAACCTGTCCTCCATTGCTGAGAGACTTCAATCAAGTGAGGCCTCTTTTTATTTTCTTTGCTTTTGGAGTCTTTGCTTTCAGTGTCTGCCTAAAATTGTGCTGAGTGTAACCCAGCCTTTCATTCAGCACTGCCCAGCCCTTGTCATATAGAGATTTTAGGCCTGTGAACAAGGGTGCTGTTGAGGACCTGATTCTCCAGCAGAAAGGGGATTGTGCAAGCCAAGAAGGTTGGAGAGCCCGCTTCTACTGGTAAAATCAGAAAATAGTTCCTCCCTTTTCCTCCTCTTTCAGTTTTAACTTTGATCGTCAGGGTAAAATAATAATCCAGGAATCAGTGAAAAGATGGAAGGATGCCCTCAGCGTCCTTTGCATCTCCCCTGTTTCCACCCAAATGAACACACAGAGTCCTATGAACTTTGTTACATGAATGTTTTTTTTCTGTTGTTTGTTTTGGTCTTTTGGGCGTGTTGAAGAGGTCCAATGCTTTCACGTACCTGAGAGAGTGTGTATCTCCTAGTGCATAGCCAAATGTCCTACTCATAATACGATCAGATGTGGTGTGAAGGAAGGGTCTCCTTCAGTCTCTGTTGCTAGTAGTGGGTTACTTTAAATAAAATATTTGCTTAATTCAAAGTAGAGATTTGAACCAAGGTCTGTTGCCTCCAAAAACTATGTACTAGCCTGGATCATTATAGTATGATCTCTGTCAATCTTTCTAGAAGTACATGCTTCATTTTTCTTCAAAGTAATGTTTACTAAAGAAAAAAGGGCTAGAAAATGATTGGGCTTTATTTCAGGTGAGTGTCTGAGCCACTGAAGTATGAGCCTTCTCTATCTAGTTCAGTGATTTTAAAACTATCTTAAATAAAATAGAGATTCTGTTATAATCTAATTTTGCCAGGCTCTGGGTCTGTAGGCTTAATGCCTGTGCCTCTAAGTTGTTAAGTAGAGGTTCAAGACTGATCAATTTGATTTTCACTCTGAAAGTCTTGATATTCTTCAGAATGGCTTGCAGAAGAAAAATTAAAAACTCTTACCAGTCTCACAGAATGAAAATACCAATGTTTTTTCCTTGTATAAATCTGTAATATAGAAGATAACGATGATAACGTTGTTATATGTTGTAGATTCAAGAATCTGGCTGCAATATACAGTCTTTTGTTCAGTGCATCTCTAATGCTTTAATTTACCTTGTTTGTAGCTACTATTTCCTTTATAAATTATTGTAAACATGAAAAGGTGGGCTATTTTTTAAGCTTAATATAACCAGTGTTGCCTTATTTTGAAGTCTAATACAATTATGAACACATTGTAACTTGTGGATGATTAAATTGCAAATTGTGGGTGTCCACCAGGCAACTAGATATATTAAATTGGTTCACCTTCATAACTCATCATTATAGGCACTCTATATTTTCCAGGATCACACAAAGATGTGCTTGTTCTGCCTGAGGTACATTCTATAGTATTTATGGTTTATCAGATGTGCAGAATATCTTCTTCAAGGAGACACTCATATATCATTTGAACTTCAGTAGTTATTACATTGTTTTAATGGAAAAATGTTATAAATGAATGAGCTTTATTCTCTCTGCAACATATATATTTTTGAACATGGCTTTCTCGGTGCTGTTGTTGTTTGTTCTATGGGAACATGACCTCTTGTTTATTACTCACTGATTTGATAAAGATATCTCGTTTTATCTTTGGAGAGCTATAAAGAAAAAAAGGTCAAAAAGCAGAAGCTAAGTAAGCAGAGTGTAGTTTCACAGAAGTTTTCTGGAATAAACGTAGTACTTGTTAAAAAGCTAAAATCAAAGTAATCAAGACTTTTTTACTTCTTATTTTGGCATTGCAGTTGAACAAGGAATATAATCTATACACAAGTTTTTAAAAAGGAGGGTTGGATTTATAGCTGTAAACTAAGTGATATCTGGCTTAATCCACATGGAAAATACCTATACTGGGTATGAACTTAGAGTCGTTAATAGATTAGCTCTATTAGTCTTGTAAACAGATCACCAAGAAACAGATGTTTTGGTGTTTGATATAGCAGAGACCTGCTTTCCTTTAACTCTGTGCTGAACTCTTGTGCTGATACCATCTGAATCACAATGCTTAAGGTGCCAGGCTTCCCTTGCTGTTGGGAGGTGCTTCATTTGTATCAGTTCCCTTTTCTGTGTAACATATTTGTGTTTCCAGACCAAGCCCTAAGAGTCCTATGTACAGGAGTTATCCTCAGGTGTTCGTGTTGTAGACGTTTTTC